>NC_141051.1:20334061-20456561 GCF_041138505.1 Cibotium barometz
ATGCACTAAAGTCATAGATTATGGGCAAATGGATACAAAGGTTATTATGCAATCTTACCATGATGTAAAAGAGTCATTTAGGAGCTCAACATCATCCAAAGGGGTCGTGATCCCTTGATTAGGTAGCATTGGTGTGATTAGCAAGATTCTAGGGTTGGTGGTCACTTTTAGGTGCTTGAATCTAGGAGGGAAGGTGGAGATGATTTAGATGATGATTAACACCTAATCTTGAGCTTAATCCTCATGTACTTCAGCCTATATAAAGAGGCTCTCATCTATTGAAATCAACACATATTTGCCCCTCACTTATGTTGTCATTATGCTCATCATTATGCTAATTACTTCTTGATTAGTAGCTTAACTTCATCTTCTTCATTTCTATTCAACTATGCAATGGAGCTAGTGTTTGATCCTCCTTAGGATGGTTTTTTAACATGGTATCAGAGCTAGTACTAGCCCATTCATCTAGAATCAAGCCCCATCTTATTTGCTTAGCAAGAGATTAGTGAGAATTAGGGTTTCATTAGCTTTTATGGGTTTCCTAGAAAATAGGATCTAGAATAGCAGCTGAGTGGAGGCCTTGGTGCTCACAAACCACGTAACCATTGCCAAAATCCTTCTGTGGGCACTTCACCAGCAATATTGCTAAGGGGCATGGCACCTCAATTGCACCATTCATAGCTCCACGTCGCCGGCAACTTCGTTTTCCCCAAAACAGGCACGTTTTTGATAGGCGACCACCAAAAGTATTGCTGCAGCTCACACACATCAAATTGGTCTAATTCCTCTGAGGTGTGGCTTTGTTGGAACCTAAACTTACTCCTCCTAAGAGGGTTTTGCAAATGATTGAGTGTGCTTCACACACCAAGCAAAAAACCAGGGTGCTGTCCAGAACTGCCATAGCCAGAAAAGGTACTTTGGTAAATTTGAGATTACTCATTGATTAAGTTGCTTAAGCAAGTGTTTGTGGGCTCTAAAATCATCTAGACATACTGCTATTCAATGCCCTTGAAGATTTTTAGCTCATTCTTTGTGCAACTCCTTCAAATATTGACTCCAAGTGAGCTCATTTCTCTGCATAGTGAGCAGAATATTCAACTCCACTAATCAATGATTAATCTATCCTAATCCTTATCATTTGGTGCAATAAGTGGTTCATACATGTCATTAGGGACTTGCTACATTCCCTTATTACTTCACACTTAATTTGCCCCTTGATTAGGTGTCTCCCTTGCTTCCCACAAATCAATATATTTTCTGTTTT
Source organism: Cibotium barometz (assembly GCF_041138505.1). Classification (NCBI taxonomy): domain Eukaryota; kingdom Viridiplantae; phylum Streptophyta; class Polypodiopsida; order Cyatheales; family Cibotiaceae; genus Cibotium; species Cibotium barometz. The sequence goes on from NC_141051.1 coordinate 20,335,326, forward strand.
TATCTTTTGGAAAGCATATGCTAAATAACTTGATTTAGCACTATTCCTTGGTCTTAATCTCTCTTGTAAAAGGGTAGACACTGCCTCAATCATCAGAGGTAAGACCCCCTTCATTCCATATCATAATGGCTACCAAGGATTCTCCATCAATGCGCTTTAAAGGTCATGGTTTTCACACATGGCAAACCCGCATCAAGTTAATGCTCATGAAGAAGGGGCTCTTCAACATAGTAAATGGGAATGAGAAGAAGCCAAGGACTCTTGCTGATGTTCCTTGTTGGGAAGTAAGAGATGACAAAGCTCGTGCCATCATCACATTGGAGCTTGATGACACTTACATTCATCATGTGGATGGATGCGAAACTTCCAAGGAAGTTTGGGACCAACTCACAACTCTATTTGGGGCTCGATCTAAAAGTTCAAAGTTTGGTTTGCTCATTGAATTTTTTAAGCTAGAAATGAAGTCTGGCACATCCCTAGCCTCACATTTGAACTACATGAAAGGCCTATTAACACAACTTGCAGGAATAGGTCTTAAGATGGATGAAGATGTTTCCATTGGTGTATTACTTAAATCTTTACCTGAAGAATATGACCATGTGGTCACAACCTTGACCAATATGCCAATATCAAAGCTTGTGGACATTGAAGCATCTCTTCTTGAGGAGGAGAGAAAACTAAAGACCAAGCAAATGGAGTCTCCATCGTCATCAACCTTGTCTACTGAAAATGCTTATTATGCAGGATCTAGTAGGTATGGCAAGAACAAAGGCAACTACAACAAGGGCTACAACAAAGGCAACTACAACAAGGGCTACAACAACAACAATCTCATTTGTGACTTTTGTCACAAAGCTGGTCATGTAGAGAAGAATTGTTTTGCCAAGAAGAAGATGCAACGAGTCTACATCATGGAAGAAGTGCAGCAGGAAGAAGACCAAGAAGAAGAAAAAGATGAAGACAAGGGCCACCATCATGAGGCCCTATCTATGATTAGATCAAATCATTTATTCTAAAGTGCTAAAAGCAAGGGCATGCCCTATACACATGGGTGTCCTCTTCACTCATACATGTAGCCACGTCTTGTCACACTCTTCTAAAGTCGTCCCATACCTCTTTTGTACGCATGACTAAAGCCTCTGAGTTCACATCGGCATAACCTATGTATGGCATTGCTAGTCAGACCACGCTCATGCATGCTATCACTGAGCACTGGGTGGTTAATTAGGCTCATGAGAGTCAGCATGACCAACTGCATCATTGAGTGGATTCAGTGTTTGAGGAGGGGTGTTAAAAAATATGGCAAACACCTTCACTAAAATGATGTGTAGGGCACATACCTTGTAACTAGCACTATGCACTAAAGTCATAGATTATGGGCAAATGGATACAAAGGTTATTATGCAATCTTACCATGATGTAAAAGAGTCATTTAGGAGCTCAACATCAGCCAAAGGGGTCGTGATCCCTTGATTAGGTAGCATTGGTGTGATTAGCAAGATTCTAGGGTTGGTGGTCACTTTTAGGTGCTTGAATCTAGGAGGGAAGGTGGAGATGATTTAGATGATGATTAACACCTAATCTTGAGCTTAATCCTCATGTACTTCAGCCTATATAAAGAGGCTCTCATCTATTGAAATCAACACATATTTGCCCCTCACTTATGTTGTCATTATGCTCATCATTATGCTAATTACTTCTTGATTAGTAGCTTAACTTCATCTTCTTCATTTCTATTCAACTATGCAATGGAGCTAGTGTTTGATCCTCCTTAGGATGGTTTTTTAACACATTCTACATTGTTGCTTGCAATCAACCCAAGCCCTCTTGGTTGTGGGTTAGCAATGCCCTAAGCTACCCACACAACCCAAGTTTAAGCCTTTTTTATGCATTGGTGTAGTGAGCGTGGCCAAAAAATCAATCAGGCCTAAACATCAAATTTACCGTTTTGAGAAGATTAAGCTTGTTTTTTAGTTCTAATCAGAGGAACTAATCAAGGGCAATAAGGCCAAGCAAAAAGTCCCATCAAAAACACTATCAATTTTCTCAATTTCATCCTCCATTTTTGGCCTTGTTAATCATAGATATTAGTACTTAATCACTATCAATAGCAATCAATTAGCAAAAAATAAGCTTAATTAAAGTCAAAATTGGAAAATTGGAGTATGAATCCATTGTGATGAGTACCTCTTTGTTGCATTAAAATCCATCTCATCCACCTACATTGCTCAATTTAAGTGGTTTTTTCATCTTATCTAGTTTATTTTTGGATATTTGCATCGTAACCACTTGTAAAAGGGTTAGACACTACCTAAGCACTAAAACCAAGGCTCAAGGTAAGACCCCCTTCTCACATCATGGAGCATGTAGAAGGCATCTCAAGATTTAATGGTGATGGGTTTTACATATGGCAAAGAAAGACCATGTACTTACTTATGCGTAAGGGGCTCTAGCACCTAATTGAGGATGAACACGTGGAGGTTGAGCCACTTTAAAACAACAAAGCATTGGGCCTTATCACTCAAAATCTTGGTGATGATGTGTTTAGTCACATTGCTTGCATCAAGGATGCCAAGTTGGCATGGTAGGAACTGAACAAGATTTTTGGCACCGACTCAAAGAGCTCAAAAGTCAACCTTCTCATGTAGTTTTACAAGCTCAACAAGAAGGAAAGGAAATGAACAAGATTTTCGGCACCAACTCAAAGAGCTCAAAGATCAACCTTCTCATGTAGTTTTACAAGCTCAACAAGAAGGACATTGAGACCATGGCACAATACATCAGCAAATTTAAAGGTAGCAAGCAACAACTTAGTGCATTAAAGAAAGTCATTTAGGAAGATGAATCCATTGTTGTATTGTTAGAAAGTGTTGATAAAGAACCTTATGAATCACTTGTTGCTACACTTAAAAATGTGCCCAACACTAAAATTAAAGATGTAGAATCATCGCTACTTGAACATGAATTAAAATTCAAGGATAAAGAACCATTCAAATCACATTCAAGTGAGCAAGCACTACATACAAAGGGTGGGAGATTTCAAAGGACAAATCAATCAACATCTCAACTTCTAAGATGTAATCACTATGGCAAGCTTAGTCACATATTTTGTAAATTTTCATTTCAAAAATAAACCAAAAAGAATTTGTAGTGCTTGTGGAAGGATTGGGCACTTGGAAGAACATTGCTACTCCAAATTGAATTAAGAAAACAACTATGTGGAAGACAGTCACTTTGTAGCAAAAAATGATGCCTCTAGCTCCAAACATCTTTTCGAAAAACATTGTATGTCCTACCCTCTAGCACCAATGATGTAGCCAAGCTAGAAGAAATAGACAAAATTTGTAACCCTACTCTTAGAAGAGACCTCTCGACCTCAAAGATAGGTCAAGTCTCTATCAAGGGGGGAACTCACTCTTAGAGATGACCTTTAGGCCTCAAAGATAGGTCAAGTCACCATCAAGGGGGGGGTGTTGAGATTTGAGGTGACATGTGAGCTAGAGAGAAGAGTGGAAACTTATCCCACATTGATGTACAAGCCCAATAGTTTACCTCCTCATATAAAAGGGGACCATTTCAAGTAATGAAATATGAAGCAATCTCTCAAGCCTCTTTATGTGTACAAGTCTTAATCTTGTGACCTAATTGTGCTTGAGTCTAAAGATTAATTAGCTTAGTTCATTCATCATGATTGTTATTAGGTATCACCCACCTTAGCTTAGCTCATTGATTGTGATTATTATTAGGTATCACCCACCCTGGCTTAGCTTAGCTTAGCATTACTCACATGTTAATTAGTGTAGGATTAAGTCATTGTTATCATCACCATCTCCATGGGAGCTTGGATCCACAAGCTTCAACAACACTCTCTTTTCCACATGAGTGGACAGAACTCACACCACACAATATCTAGCACTTTTAGAGTGTTTTTCCATACACATAAATCGAGTTTATGTATTTTAAAATTTTGCTACTATGAGGGTAACACATGGATTTGGGTACCAAGATACCCATAACCTGTACAGGCTGACCCTCAATCTTGTCCACTCACAAGGCCAAAATCGATAAAGGGAAGAACCAAATCAAAATCAAACCTTCCTCACTCCACAAAGAGTTTTTACCGTGCCGTTGATGCGTTTGGATGACATTAGCATTCTAGCTACTCTAAAGTCTCTTCTCCCCCCCAATGTCTACAAAATGGCTCTAGAGACGATGCTTGATAGATTCCTCTAGAGAAATTATGTGAGTTACTACTACCCAAAAAATAGGAATGATGAATTCCATCAACATAATTGCTTCTAGAACATATACTAATGAAAAAGGAGTGTGACCTATTGCTTCTAGAACATATACTAATGAAAAAGGAGTGTGACCTATTGCTACTTTATAAGCTGTCTAGAATGCCCATATAGTGCCAAATATAACTTCGAATACCAATTTGTTCGATTTTGATTAACTATCTTCTTCAAGAATTTTTGCAACACTTAGTTTGTGGATTTAGTCGCTTGACCATTTGCTTATGGATAATAAACTATGGATTTCTTATGAATTATCATATGATAGTGAGACTCTTGATGACCTCATCCAAGAAATGTCCACTTGATCACTAGGCCAGTTCAATTGGATAGCCAAATTTGGTCATTAACATATCATACAAGAATTTTGTTATTGCTGTAGCCTTGTTATCTCTGAGAGCTTTGGCTTTAATACACTTTGTGTGAAGTAATCAATAGCCCACCAGAGTGTACTTATTTGCCAAATCTTTGAGCTGGGGACTTGAAAGGTCCTACAAAGTCCACTCCCTATTTTTGCAATGCTTCTAGTTGTAATATTAGATTATGTGGTATTCTATCCGTAACATTTGCCTATCCTAACCGTTGGTAGAAGTCACAAGCTTTGGCAAGCTTCTACGCATCTTTTAACACTATGGGCCATCACATAATCCTTCTTAAAATATCTTCTGACTTGTAATTTCTCCAAATGATGTGCTTCTATAATCACAACTTTTTCATGACCTTAAACTCACTGTCTTAAAATCTCATCCACCCCCATTTTCTACAGATAGTGGGGCCTATAAAATTTCCACTATGGAGTGTTATCCTCTTTTGGTGATCTTTGGTCATTCCCTCCAAAAGTGCTCCATTTTCCAAGAACATCAACATTTCATCATACCACGTGTTTGGTGGAACATTCAAAACAAATAGCTCAGCATCTTGAAATTGATCTAGTCCTCCATTCAATGGTTCAACTCTATTCAGGAGGACGGAAAATCTACAACCACACACTCTCTTTTAGGCCTATGTTCTATGGTAAACTCAAACTTCTAAAATAATAGCATCCATCTTGCCAGCTTTACCTGTGACATTATGCTTGCTCTAGATAAACCAATTATGCTTAGTGATCAACATGGAAACAAAATGATTGCCTAAAAGATAATGCCTAAACTTATTGGAGTGAATGAAATATGTACAAGGGTTCTCTCTCTGTTGTGGAGTAATTCTTTTTTATTGCAGCATAGATACCATTTGGCTAGCATAATAAACTTGGTAGAACCATCCTCCTTTGGTTTACTACATTAATGCACTTCCAATTGCAACATCCACCCAATGCATCCACAAAAACATGAAATGATTCCATATGTACCAAGCATTCTTCTTTGTGAGTAAATTTCTCCTCAAGGTGCAATAAAGATAGAGATGCTCGATGGGGTGAGATGGAAGGATATTTTAACAGTACCAAGCTAAAACACTACTATGGACCTCTCACATAGGACATGCCAAATTCATAAGAAAAAGAAGGAGAAAACAAGAGGCTAATAACAAAAAATGGAAGGCATCCCTCAAGGTAAATGCTTGATAAAAAAAGAATCAAAGAGGTTGTGGGCCCCCAAATGTACAAGTCTTTGTACATGTAGTAGTCCCTTTACGATATGGATGAGACAAAAATAATGAGAATGCAGGGGAGAGGGAGAGCTTGAGTTCCTTGCAAGCAAACACACACACACACACACACACACACACACAAGAGTGCAAGACACAAGAGAGATGGATGGCTGAATTTTCTTCTATCTTCTTCTCTTTTCTACAACCATATAACTAAAAGATAAAAGTATATACATAAAGGGAAAGTACTCTCCTACAATAAAAGTATATAGATAAAGGGAAAGTACTCTCCTACAATAACATACAAATGGTTGGTCCATAGTGTGAACCCGACTATATGAGTTGACGCTATAACTATGCCATAACACTAGTACTCCAAAGTGGCTCTCACACAGCCTATCATCCACCACTGGTGGCATATCAACCATAATCTCACCAACCATGCCAGTGGCATAAGTGCGGAAGCTATCACCCAAGCGGGTCATCAATGTCCACTGTAGCACTAGTTAAGCTCGATATCTAAACAATCCCCCTCGAGATCAACTCCACACATTGTAGTCCAAGCAAGCTCCTAAACCTATGGAGCTTCTCTGTGCCGAATGCCTTCACGAAGATCACCCACATGATCCTATGTGCTGACATATACCAGATCTAAATCACCTGCTTCTAGAACCTTCTCCCTCACAAAGTGATAGTGCACCTCAATGTGCTTTTTTCTAGCATGGTATACCAACTATATGATACTCATGTTATCAATAAATGACAACGGCCCTATCCATGGGCTCACTCATATCACAAAGTAGCTTCTAAAACAAAGCTACCTCACAAGTTGTAGCAGCACCCCTATACTCTAGCTCTATACTAGACAAGGCAACCATTGGCTGCTTCTTATTGCTTTAGATCACAACAACACTCCAAATGAGAACATAAAACCACTAGTAGATCTCGTCTGCAACACTACCAGCCCAATCAGCATCTGTGTACCCATGTAGCTGCATCTCTATACCAGCCTCATAGAAAAGTCCATAATCAACTGTGGAATTTATGTACCTCAGAATCCACCTAGCTTCATCCAAGTGTGGCTCTCTAGGGACCTACATAAACTAACTCACAAGTCTAACAACATAGCTCAAGTATGGCCTAACTACCCACTATGCGCTTGTACGTAGTGGGGTCCTCTAAAAGCTCACCTGTATCTGCAAAAAGCTTTGTGTTATTCTCTAATGGCACTAAAATAGGCTTACAGCCTGTCATACCATACTTGGACAAAATGTCCAAGCCATATTCCCTCTGCAAATAACAAAATGCCATGAGATGATCTCACCACCTCTATGCCCAAGAAATATCGTAGCTCACCCACCACAAATCCTTCATCTCAAACTTTTGCTTTAAAAGCCTCCTGACATCATGTATATAATGTCACTATCACCAGTGATAATCAAGTCATCCACATAGATGACTTATAGTATGATCCCTCTATCTTTTTCCCTTAAAGTGAAAAATCCCCATTGGAATATCATAAATCCAATGGTAAATAAGAAGATATTTCCTGATCTTCTTTGACCATGCTCTGGGTGCCTACTTCAAGCCATACAAGGCTTTGCGCAACCTACACACAAAATTTGGGTGTGCATCACTCTCATAACTTGCTTCTGGTGGGCTACATCACGTATACTTATTCTTGCAAATCACCATGCAAGAAGGCATTCTTTACATCCATCTCATGTAAAGACCAACCCTTTGCTAACAAAAGTCATGTGCACGCTTCTGGGGTTTTCAGTTTATTCAGCAAGCTTCGGTTCATTCTGGTCTTCACCCTTAGGAGGACTCCATATGGTAACCACTCCGTCATCCCTGACCAAGAACACAATCTCATGACTCTTGAGCTATGGGATTTGTTAGGTCAACCAACACTCACGGCCCATCTTGAAAGAATAAACTTTGCACAAGACTTGAACATGCTATGTTTGGGGTACTTTGAACATACAATGTATATTGAAACTAACCCCCTCACTTGCAAGTTTTTTATGGTTGAGTATGTGCTGGAAGCAAATTTGATCTTCGGGCATAAATGGAATGTCACTTCCCAAGCACCACTGTGCTTTGATAGCGATAGAGTCATCATGATGGTCAATGACAAAAAGTTGCTTGCATTTCTCCTTCTCCGAAGTGGATTTACAAGTTCTTGCCACCACGACTGTTGCCTCACTTGAGGCCTCCACCTTGGTTTGCAAAATTGTTGGTAGCCGCCCCCGCACGCAGACAGCTCAGGGATCTTTTTCAGGCCAGCCTCATTGGAGAACTTGTAAAGATCACCAATATTCACCCTTTGGGGCACAGATACTACTAGGTGGAGTTTGACTCACCGGCGTTAAACCAAGTCATGCAGCTGAGTCCCCTTGCACTACGTACGACGCATACCTTCTTTTCTTGGTGGCAGCATAGCTTCAATCATGCGTCTAACCCATTGGCTAGCGTTTTGGGCTTCCCAATGAAAGTTTGCTTCCTAGGTCTTGGGAAGGAGTACCTTCCTCTTCTCCCAGTGATTGGTGGTGCCATCGCGAGAGTGATGGAGTCCCCCTCCACCGCTACCTCAGTCCTTGAGAGGGCAGCTGGGATTCCATCCCTTCGTATCTGTGTGGCCTTGCCAGAGTCAATACTGCATTGTATTTCTATTCCTAGCCTCTGAGGGAACCCCATACGACAGCGCGTGGAGTATTCTGGCCTCCCAGGCCAATGCTTCATTTGCAGATTGATGGATCACTTAACTAGAGCTTGTCCTCGGCGGGAAGTCTAGGAGAACGCCTCTGATAGTTCGTCCCCCTGGTTCTCATACTAACCCTCACCAGGGAGTAGAGAGAGGAGCAGGCCCTCAGGGAAGCAAAGCACTAGGCCCCAACTTCAGGTGACCCAGATGGTGAGTGACGGACGGTTGGCATGCTCAAGCCGCCAACAAACGACCACCAGAGCCGAGCGTGCCAGGCTGGTAAATCTCAAGAGGATTCAGTTCTCTCAGAGAACCGTTACAAGCATTTATCCTAGCACTTTCCCATTGGTGATGCATGTTACCATATTATAGTAGTGATGTGTGTGAACACACTTAGGACCGCCGGGGCACTTTTTCCCTCACTAGGAGGTTTTTTCCCCCGTGCATTGTATATACGCCCATTATCTTCTAGGGCTTGTAATCTTTCATTTTTTGGCACTCATAATACACTACTGTGTTGTGCTCAAGCTTCCTCATCTTCTTGAAGTTGTGTGTGCATTCCTGCAACCCTAATTCCAACAATTGGTATCAGAGCAGGCTTCCTCCTCCCGGGCAGCATCACCGGCACCTGCCGCTTCATCTCCTCCGATTGCAACGAGGTTTCACGAGCGTCTGTAGGTTAGTATATGCCGTGGGCGAGCCCAAAGGGCTCGGTCGTTTCAGAATTTTGATCTGAAGTCATTTCGCCCTCCGTTTTTGCATTCCAAGTACTGCGCAGGCAAAATCGTCCTACTGTGCAGATTTTCTGTCAATATTAAAATCTGCAGGACAGGTGCCCATTCGTCTGTTTTGGGCTGTGCTGCATAGCACAGGTCGATTTTATACAGGTTTTCCTCTTACAGACAGCATTTACATCTAGTAGTACAGTCATTGGCCATGGCTGACAACAATGATGTATTCCGCATGTTGGCTGCTGAGGATAAGTTGGATGGCACCAACTATCCATTGTGGGCATATATGATGCGACATGTATTGGTAGCAAAGGGGTTATGGAACATTGTGCAGGGTATTGATGCACGTCCTATTGTGGCTGGGAATGCTGCAAACGCATCAGAAACAGGTACTGTAGATGATGGTGCAGGCACAAGTGCTGTAGCAGCTGTTCGAGAACCACCACTTTCAGCAGAGCAGATTCGTTGGGATGGTAGAGATGCGCAGGCTCATGCCTTGATTGCGCTGTCTGTCAAACGTACCATTATCCCACATATTCGCTCCTGCAGGACTTCTAAGGATGCTTGGGATGTACTTGCCACATTGTATCAGGCAAGAAATGAGGCTCGTGTTGCTTATCTCCGAAAACAGTTGGAGAATGAGCATATGAACGAAGGTGATTCTATGGATAGCTTTTTGACAAAGATCAAGGATTTCAAAGAGCAGCTCATTTCTGCAGATGAAATCCTGTCAGACAGTTCACTTGTGCAGACTGTTTTGAATGGTCTACCAGATTCTTATCAGGGTTTTGCTTCCACTCTTCGCTTGATGATGAAAGGCAATCCCAATGCCTTATCATTTGAGGAGTTAGTTTCTGTTTTGCTGCAAGAAGACCAGTCAAGGCAAAACAGGAATAATATGCGTGTCGCAGATCAAGCTTTCGGTGCTAGTCAGAGAAGCGGGAAAGGTAAAGCTGGCTTTTCTTCTAGTAAGCAGAAATCTGCAAATGCTGCGCAACCAAAGAAGGAAGACAAAGATGAGAAGAAGGGTGACAAACAGAAGACATTTTGCAAGTACTGTAAGGGAAATGATCATGTCATCAAAGCGTGTCCTAAGCTGGCTGCGAAAGAGGCTAAGAAGAAAGAGGCTGGTATGGCTGTTGCAGATGCCTCTCCTTCTAACAATGAATCTGCTAATGTTGTGCTAGATACAGAATGGGCATTCAATGCGCAGTGCAGTTATGACCCATCTTTGCATGACACATGTATGTCTGCAGTAGATTCAGATGTATGGTACTTTGACAGTGGTGCCACTAAGCATATCACCTCGCAGCGCAGTTTATTCACTTTCCTTGAGTCTGCTCCCACAGGGAATACTGTCACTTGTGCCAATAACTCCTCTTATCCCGTTAAAGGAGTTGGACAGATTGTGCTGAATGTTGCAAATGGCAACACCTTTACACTTTTTGATGCATTGTATGTGCCAGGGATCAAAAAGAATCTGCTGTCAGTCTCCGCATTTGCCAAAACAGGTTTGGTTGTAAAATTTGTGGATGACAGATGTACTGTTCATGATCTCTCTTGTGGTGACATCATTGTAGCATCTGGTTCACTATGTCGAGGGCTGTATAAGCTCAATATGGATGGCAAATGTGTAGAGGATTCAGCATGTGCTATTATGGATACGCAGGCTATTTCAAATGCAAAACTGTGGCATGCACGTTTTGGTCATCTGAATTTTGCAAGTTTGCTGCGCCTGCAGAAATCTGAAATGGTGTCTTCTTTGCCTAAGCTTGAGGCACCTGTCAAGCATGTTTGTGAGGGCTGCATATTGGGTAAAATGCAGCGTGCTTCCTTTCCCAAAGATGGATCAGTGAGAGCTGAACGCAGATTGCAGCTTGTTCACAGTGATGTTTGTGGTCCCATGCAAACTCCATCATTTGGAAACTACCTTTACTTCGTGACTTTCATTGATGATTTTACCAGGCATGCATGGGTATATCCTTTGAAGGCAAAGTCCGAAGTGTTTTTGTGCTTCAAACAGTTTTTGGTTATGGCTGAAAATGTGTCAGAAAGTAAGATGGGCACCCTCCGTTCAGATCGAGGGGGGGAGTATATGTCTTCATAATTTAATGCATTTCTGGCTGAGCGTGGGATAAAACACCAATGTACAGTGCCGTATACACCACAGCAAAATGGTGTGGCTGAGAGAAAAAACAGGTCTCTCATGGAAATGGCAAGATGTATGGTTAAGAGTCAAAGTCTACCACATGGTTTTTGGCTTGAGGCTGTCATGTGTGCCACTTATGTACTAAACAGGTGTCCCACCAAAGCATTACAGGTTGTCACTCCATATGAGGCATGGCATGGCCGCAAGCCATCTGTTGGCCATTTACGTGTTTTTGGTTGCCTGGCATATGCATTAGTGCCTGTGCAACATCGCAGAAAATTGGATGACAAAGCTGTCAAATGTATTTTTGTTGGATATAGTGCTGAGAGCAAAGGCTATCGTTTGTATCATCCACAGACAAAGCGCATTTTGGTTAGCCGTGATGTTGTATTTGTGGAAGATGCAGTTCAGCCCTTGGTTTCATGTACTAAGGAGACAGATATCAGCTCACGTGATGTCTATGATACATTGTTGCCTCTTTTCAGTGGTGCACAGTCAAGTGCAATACCTCATGAGGCAGTTTTTCAGCCTATGCAGGTTTTAAATGATGGCACAGATCAGCCTATATCTGATGCAGATGTGCATGATGCACTTGAGGATGAGAGACAAGAGATTGAGGGCTCTAGGAATATGCCTAGATGGCTGGTGCAGACTTTGCGTGACAGCAAGTTGGATGCCCCTTTGTCTAGTCGCACTCGTTCTGGCTCTCATGGTGCCTCTTATGCGTCAGATTGTTATGCATTGGCTGTTTCTAGTATGTGCGATGAAAGTGAGCCTGTTTCATTTGATGAGGCACAAAGTTCAGAAAATTGGATGGCTGCTATGCAAGCAGAATACGATGCTATTATGAAGAATGGTACATGGTCTTTATGTGACTTGCCCCCTGGCAAGAAGGCCATTGGCACTAAGTGGGTATACAAATTGAAGCGTACGCCTGATGGCACAGTGGATCGCCATAAGGCTAGGCTTGTTGCAAAAGGTTATGCTCAAGAGAAGGGCATTGATTTTGATGAGACTTTTGCTCCCACATGTCGTATGACCACTGTTCGTAGCATCTGTGCATTAGCAGCTCATAATGGTTGGAATGTACATCAGCTGGACATAAAGACTGCGTTCTTAAATGGAGATTTGCATGAGGAGGTGTATGTATCGCAGCCTCGTGGTTTTGTTCAAAGAGGGCAGGAAAACAAAGTGTGCAGGTTAAAAAAGGCTTTATATGGTTTAAAGCAAGCTCCACGAGCTTGGTATGAAAAAATACATGCATATTTGACTGCACATGGGTTTCAGAATAGTCCAACAGAAAGCACTTTGTATGTTAAACGTGTGGATGGTGTACATCTAATCATTGCTCTCTATGTCGATGACATGCTGCTCACAGGACCAAATGAGAGTCATATTGCTGATTTTAAGGCTGATTTGAATGCCTCTTTTGAGATGTCAGATTTGGGGCATTTGCATCATTATTTGGGGATACAATTTAAGCAGTGTGATGGAGGTATTGCTTTGTGTCAGACAAAGTATATTGAAACATTGTTGCGGAGATTTGGCCTTGAAGACTGCAAGCCTATTGCTACTCCAATGGAGACAGGTTTGAAGTTGAGTCTTCATGATGCTGGAGATCACTTTGATGTCACACTCTATCAGACAGCTGTTGGTTGCCTCATTTATGTATGCATTACGAGGCCAGACATTCAGTTTTCAGTCTCACAGGTGAGCAGATTTATGCATAGCCCAGGCATTAAGCATTGGCAGGCAGTGAAGCGTATCTTTCGCTATTTGAGTGGTACTCGGCATCTTGGGTTGTTTTATCCCAAGGGGGGATCATTGCCGCCAGATTTACATGTTTTTTCAGATTCTGATTGGGCTGGTTGTTATGACACACGCGTGTCCACGAGTGGTTTTTGCTTCATGCTTGGAAGCTCATGCATATCATGGTTGAGCAAGAAGCAGCCTACTGTGGCCACTTCTAGTTGTGAAGCTGAGTACAGGGCAGCTTTCACAGCTACGGTTGAGTGTGTGTGGCTCAGACGCCTTATGGCTGATTTGGGTGTTGGGCAGCCATCTGCCACCACCATCTTCACTGACAGTCAGAGCGCATTGGCAGTTGCGCGGAACCCAGTGTTCCATGCTCGTACGAAGCACATTGAGGTGCACTACCATTATGTCAGGGAGAGACTCTCTGCAGGAGAGATCAGTTTGGCTTATGTGCCAACACAGGATAACCTTGCAGACCTTTTCACAAAGGCTCTGCCTCGTGAGAAGTTCGAAGCTTTTCGCAAAGCTTTGGGCTTACTCCCTTTTGTGGATTCGTCCACATAGCTAGACACTTCCCTATACATGAGTGCTAGCTCTTGTTCACCGCATCACTCCAGGGGGGATTTGTTACCATATTATAGTAGTGATGTGTGTGAACACACTTAGGACCGCCGGGGCACTTTTTCCCTCACTAGGAGGTTTTTTCCCCCGTGCATTGTATATACGAAGCTTTTCGCAAAGCTTTGGGCTTACTCCCTTTTGTGGATTCGTCCACATAGCTAGACACTTCCCTATACATGAGTGCTAGCTCTTGTTCACCGCATCACTCCAGGGGGGATTTGTTACCATATTATAGTAGTGATGTGTGTGAACACACTTAGGACCGCCGGGGCACTTTTTCCCTCACTAGGAGGTTTTTTCCCCCGTGCATTGTATATACGCCCATTATCTTCTAGGGCTTGTAATCTTTCATTTTTTGGCACTCATAATACACTACTGTGTTGTGCTCAAGCTTCCTCATCTTCTTGAAGTTGTGTGTGCATTCCTGCAACCCTAATTCCAACAATGCACCCTCTCCACAGCAGTCCCAGAGAGTGGGCCCCTCTGGCCCCACCAATATGGCAACCGGTCATTTGTCATGATTCCCCCCTGACCCTTAGTGTTCTGAGAGGCCGGCTGGCCTCTCTGAGCCCCTGGCAAGCCCCTCTCCTAGCTTTCCTCATCGATGGATCCCCCCCTTTTAGCAGCACCGCTCCCCGACCTCTCTGCCCCTCCACCCTCTCTCATCTTGCCACCAACGCCACCTCCCCCTCCTCCTCCCTTAGTCACATGTGTGTGCTTGTACATAGTGGCATCACATGGAGGACATGATTAGTGTCCACCTGGTGTGCCTTCGCCCCCATAGAGAGTGTGATTATTCCCTATCTAAAACCTCGCCCAAGACTCTTTGAGTGGAGGGCAGTTTTGCTAGTGCCGCATCACACCGAGATTGATATGTAGATTGTTTCATGGAACATTTAGGGTTTAGGGGGGCCTCAGTGCTTTCAGAGATGAGGCGTCTTATGAGGCGAGATTTAGAGGGCCATATTGGGGGGACCCATAGACATTCTTTTCTTCGAGGAGCATCATCTCTCAGAGGGGCGCACCCGCAGATGCTGGAAGATTCTTCCATGCAGCAGGAGTCATACTTTTTGGTCCCCATCCCTCTGGCCCCTCAAGGATGCAGGGAGGGGTGTGTATTTCTATCAGTGATGAGCAGCTCTTGGTCGGCACAGTGACTGGCTGAGGAGTCATTGTCTTGGGGGCGGGCACAATGGATTACCATTACTATTGGAGAGGATAGTGTTGGCTTCCTCAACATCTGTGCTCCGAACGCTACTGTAGAGGTAGAGCCCTCTTCTGGATCTTAGTACACCAAGCCCTCCTTGAGGCTGACTTTTGGTGCTTGGGCAGTGACTTTAACATGATAGAGGGAGCAAAGGACATGCTTGGAGGTCGCACGACCACAGTTTCAGGAGCAGAGTACTCAGCCAGGGAGGATATGATTCTTGCAGTCAAGGGACATGACCCTTGGCATCTTCCAAAGTTTGGGTGTAGCCCTAGGAGCCTCTACTTCTTCTCTAGATCGGATAGGAAGAGCATCGGCCCCAACCTCTCTAGACTTGACAGGTTTTATGTTGATGAGTGGGCTTGTAGTCAAGGGGGTATGATTGGTATTTTGGTGGGTACTTCCTTTTTTGATCACATCTCGGTTATTTTGTCCTTAGAGGACCCCTGGAGGCATGATATGCATGTGAGCTCGAGGTTTCCGGACAACCTCATTCAGGACCCCAAGATATGCAGCACGATAGAGCAGTTATGGGCGAGATTGGATTTTCTTTCAGGCTCTAGTGTGTGCACATTGGTGGATGAGGACTTAGGGGAGATCAGCAGTTTCTTGTAGGAGGCAGCCCAGATTTGATAAGAGGGTTTCCGGGAGCAGGAGAGGAGTTTGAGGAGGAGTCTTGCCTCTTTACACAACAGCTTTAGGAGAGTTCCCTGGATAGCTAGTGGATCGAGAGTCAAATCGCCACCAGTCGCACGGAGATTAGATAGAGGAGGGTGGAGTACAAGTATCATGCTAGGGCCTCTTTCTGGACAACATAGGTAGGCGATAGAGTCACAGGGATTTCTTTGAGATAGCTGGATCCCATAGGAGGAGCTGGTATTCACAGGTTGTGTGGCCAGGATGAAGCTATTGTTTCAGATATCTAGCCATGTAGTAGCAGAGGGGGGCTTGGCCTCATCAATCTTGCTATTCAGAGCCATGGCCTGCTCGGCAAGTTGATTGTTAGAGGAATCCTTCCCAGTGGTGGTGGTGAGCCCTGGAAGGATTTCTCATTGGCCCGGATCTCAGCCCACACTCTAAGCCTTGGGTGGGGGTCCATGGCCGTACAGTATCCGATGGATATTCACAGAGATGCAAGCCCGTGGTTTTAGCCCAGTTTTTGAGGACATATTTGTAACCAATTTACTTTGGGCTTGGGATCATCTCAAGCTAGCCCTCATATAGATAGTATTAGTTCCCTCAAAGGAGCAGCTTCGCGGCAGCCTTTGGTCTGGAACCCCCTGATCCATTTACCCAATGGCCACATGTTAGGGGCCTGACCGCATGTATCTTGGGGAGCCTTGAGCACGGGACTACACAGGACTCTTGGAGATTGGATTG
Source organism: Cibotium barometz (assembly GCF_041138505.1). NCBI lineage: Eukaryota > Viridiplantae > Streptophyta > Polypodiopsida > Cyatheales > Cibotiaceae > Cibotium > Cibotium barometz. Next base: position 20,351,758 of record NC_141051.1, read on the forward strand.
CACACAGACAGTTACCCTTGGAGGAGCAGGAGAGAGGCGTGACAAGGATTCGGGGTTGAGATAGGCTCAACATTGACATTGACTCAACTATCCCTTAGGAGTTGCTAATGCCTATTCCAAACCCGACCCCCCCAGTGTGGCTAGGAGTGTTTACCAGACACGATATCCTCATATGGCAAGCTACGGAGAAAATGAGGACAGTGGTCTGCTCACTCTTTCTATTGGATCCCAAGGTAGAATAGAGAGAACAGAGCTTGGGGATTTCAGAGGTTGCACCTTGCAGAGGGTGAGGGTGATTGGTTTTCGGGCGCCGGGAATGGCACATAGATCTAGCACTGGCCAAGGTGGCTAGGGAGAGACTATGGCGGTTATGGATTTGGAAGTGCCGACCTCTCACGCGGTTGTAGTGGGACTAGGAGAGTGGACTTGGCATGAGTTGTAGTGGACTAGGAGAGTGGACTTGGCATGATCCTACGGATCGAGAGGAGACTCTGGATGCCTCCTTCTTTTCATATACAGCACGGCTAGGCCGTAGGATCCAGATGCCCTTGAGATAGATGGCACACCGGCAGCACCAGCACATTGGCAGTCACACAGGGCTTATCACAGCGCTTCCTTTCAGATTTCTGGAAGAGGCTTTGGTATAGCTTTCATCCTAGAAAGATCACACTCTTTCTTTGGTTGATGGCACATAGGAGTTTGGCGGTCGGTACTTGGCTGGCAGTTGGGTGGAGGTCGGTCAGTGGCTTGGTATTAGGAGTGTCAACGACATTGCCTTTGGGATTGCATGAAGGCTCAGCAGATTTGGTAGCGGATTCTCTGCATCTTTGCTATGGAAAGGGCATCAACCCCGATCATCACTTGGGGCATTGTCGCTTGGGCCACAGAGGCTAGAGCGATCAGGGCTTATGTGAGGAGGATGGGGGAGGACTAGCCCTTCAGGTCTCTCACTATCATATTGCAATAGTACTAGTCACATAGCCCCTCCTACGGGTGACTGGGCCAGGCTCATGCTAAAGATGGGAGATTTGCAGTAGCATCGTAGAGCTGGCACATTTTGCGTGCTATAGATTCATGAGGCCATCAAGGGTACCCACACTCCCCGATTGAGACCATCAGGAGCATATGGCTTGATATCATTCACACCCTCCACAGTCAGTGGTGGGGGGAAGTTACATGGAGGTTCTGACCGCACGTGGAAGTGGCGGGAAGCCTTCTTGAGACTTTGGAGGCCTAGCCCTTTCCTCATAGATAGAGGCAGTGACCCCATTTGGCATTACCACCTGTTTTGTTGTCCCCCCCTGTATGAGATAACCTTCTCCTCACAGAGTGGCCAACCAGAGGAGAAGCATCTCTTCCCATTATGATCACTTGTTTCCCACCCTTATATGAGGCAAGTTTGTATTTAGCCCTTCGTGGTTGTACTTAGCACTTTGTGGCTATTTTTCTCTAATTAATTGAAGGATCTTTTCCCATAAAGAAAAAGAAAGCAACCCTTCGCTGCAGCCATAGCAATGACAACTCTCACGGGCCATTCTTAAAACCGGGATGAATATCTCCTCATAGTCAATGCCATAAGCATGTGCATAGCCCTTGGCAACCAATCTTGCCTTATACCTTCTCACTGAACCATCAGCATTATGCTTGACTTTATATACCCACTTACATCCAATTGCCTTCTTTTCTTTAGCAAAGGCACTAACTCCCATGTTGCATTTGCATCCAATTCTGCCATCTCCTCATTCATGGCATCTTCCCATTTTTTATTTCCAAGTGCCTGCCCAAAACAAGTGGGCTCCAACTCCTCTATTTCTTTAACCATGTAAGCATAATGATGGGTTGTATATCCATCATATCTCAACCTGTCAACAAGATACCTAACCCTCGTAGACCTGCGTCGTACACTTGGATCACTACCAAGTGTCCTCAAAACAGCCTTAGATCACCTTACACCAGGAGTAACCACATATGAATGCTAAGCTCCTTATCAAGGCTCTACTCAGAGCCGCTAGAGTCACCATCCACATATGAGTGATCTGTTGAGATATATCAGGCACAAAAAGATTGATCTACCTTTTCCTTCCCTTTATGTAATACATGTGTATCTACATCTATCCTCAACACGCCTGACCATGGGCTAACATTGGATCCACTACTAGAGGACTCTCCAGGTCCACTAAGCACCTGTGTGACTGTTGCTCTACATGTGGTGCAGCATCAACACTTCTTACATCTGCATCTTTTGTTGCCTTCACCGCCCGCCCCGCTGGTGCATACCAACTACTCATCTCGTCAAAGAAAACATCTCTGCTTGCTTGCATCTCATGAGTTGTAGGGTTATAACATCTATAACCTTATTTGTCTTTGGATCCAACTTTTTTCTTACTTCATCAGGAACATGCACATATGCAATACACCCAAACACTTTCAAGTGAGACACATCCGGTCTCATGCCTATAAACTTTTGTTTAGGCATCATACCATCTGTGTTATATGTACATTATGTGTGCTATGTTATATACACATTATGTGTGCATATACTAGGAGGCTAACCCACATTAGGCTTGTGAGCATGGGAGCATGGGAACAAGCTCTAGTGGAGCATGGGTTAGGACTAACCTTAAGGGTTAAGGTTAGGGTCAGGCATCCAAGGGTCACACATGAGGAATGGAAAGTCAAGAGTCACTTGAGGGCCCTCCTATATAATAGGGGCATGGGGCACACTCAAGGGGGCTTGGAAGCTTTGGGAGCTTGGGCTTTTGCTATGGTCTCTTGTGTAGAGGTCCATATCCACTCATCTACCATTTCACACTTTAGCTACATGCTATTGGATTGGAGTTATACCTCTTGATGGTATGGGACATCAAGGTAGAGGTATGATGTATTTCATTTATGATTCATGTGTGCATCCCTTGGGCTCGTCGGGGGTGGTTGGGTGGTTCTGATTTATGCATGTTTATGCATAACAATTATCTAGAGAGATCTTAGGGTTTTAACAGTGGTATCAGAGCTATCTCTATTTAATTGTTGTTGATTTTTTAAAGTAAACTTTAATATTTACTAATAAAATATTATTTTATTGATTTGTGTTTATGAATTGCACGTGGATCATCGATATGGTGATTGGAACGTGTGTAACTACAATTCAATGGACGAATCGACGTTGCGGGAAAATTTCGTGAGTTAATGCTACTTTTTCTTATTTTTTATGGATAAAATCGAGCATTAATGGAATTTTTTTTACAAAAATACCATAGAGTTTATGGTGGATATTTTTTGTAGAATGGATTCCCTGAACTTCTAGAAATTTTAGAAATTTTTTCCTAATTTTTTAGGAATTTTTTGAGCATTTTTATGATTAAAAATATATTTTTATACATTTTTGCGGGTTTTTTCCGCGGGAATGCGATCAAGTTTCTGTCAATTTCTACTGAAATTCAATAGGGGACAGCGTGTTGATGCATGAATTGCTCTCTCGTGTGTGTGGGATTCTCTCCGCCTCTCAAATCTGATTTTTCTTTCTCTTTTTCGGGTGAAAATTCTCTTAAAAATGAATTTTTTAAACATTAATCATAATTAATATTAATTATGATTAAGGGTTTAATTTAAAAAAGCTTAATTAAAGATTAAGCTAATCTCTGATTAACAGAGAACGGTGGAGAAAGAGAATGGAAAGGAGATGAAGGAGAGGAAAGAGGGGAGAAGAAGGTGAGGAGGGAGTTTTTCACTCCCTCCATCTTTCTCATGTCCACGCGAGGACGGGGGGGCTGCGCTGTAGTCTAATAAGCTTTAAAAGCTTATTTTCATATATTTTTTTAAAAAAATAAGTTTTTTTTATTAAAAAAAGCTTTTGGAGATTTTTCAATAAAAAAGCTTGGGAAAAAAGCCTTAAAAAAATCAGAAAAATTGGAATTTGAGGTTAAAAAATCTCTGAAAAATTCCTTGAAATTTCTTATTGAAAAATTTTGGCTTTTCATCTTCCGAAAAACCTTTGGCTTTCCGTTTTCCCGAAACCTTTTGGCTTTCCGAATTCCGGAAAAACTTTTGACCTTCCGTATTCCGGAAACCTTTGACCTTTCACATTCCGAATTTTTTTTGTCTTTTCATTTTCCCAAAACTTTTGGCTTTCCGTATTCCGAGAAAACCGTTGGAATTCTGAAATTTTTTGACCGTTCGTATTCTAAATGCGTTCGGGGTAATTTAAAAATTTTAAAAAATTCTTAAAAATTAGTGAAAAATTAGACAAAGGTTATTTTAAATTTCGAAAAAATGTGGGGTTGGTGTTTGGCATGTGGTGTGTCCATTCGGGCGCCCGTGACCATTCAAATTCCTTTAAAATTATATTTTTTGATCCAAAAAATTAGAAAAATCCATTAAAATTAAAAAATTTCATTGGATTTGAGAATTGTCGGGCGAAATTGGAAATTTCGTGAACGATGGGATTCTCAGGGAAAATTAGAAAATTTCTAGAAATTATTTTTAGAAATCCTAAAAATTGGTATTTTTTAAAATATCAATGATATTTTGGCAAAATTAATTGCTAAAAATTTTCTGGAAAAATATAGGTTTGGAATGCCATGAGATAGGTTTGGTGGAATTCAAAATTATTATATTTTGAGGCCCTATAAGATTAGGGAAAATTAAAAAAAAGCATGATAATTATTTTTCTCGAGAATTTAATATTTTCGAGGGTTATTTAATGTTGAAATACGTTTCCTCATGCTGACATTAGATAGATGCGGGTTATTCGCATATTATTAATATGATTATATCTCGTATTAATGGATATTTATGTTTGGATTAATTTTAAACGATGTATTCATGATTTTTTACCATTGTTTAGCCATTCTTTTTGGACATGTTCCTTAATTTCTTTTGATGGCTATAATTTTCATTCAAAGTGTGTTTCACCTTTGACATTTTTTCATGATAATTTATTTTGGTACTTATTAAAGTGTGGATTGTGCTTAATTTCTTAAGCCTAAGACAAACTCTATCATGGGTTAGTTGATCGGTTTATTTTGGTGGATTTCTATTGGATGTTTTCCAAGTTTTATATGGACTCATCAGGTTCTGCCTAGATCACTTATGTCTAGGGTTTTCTTATTGAGTGCTACACACATGTGTTTCACTTTTTTACTTTGGAGTTTTATTTGAACAAAACAATGTTCATATACTCCGGATTGATGAGTTGGCCACCAATTTTAATGCTTCTTTTGGCATGATTAGATGGTATGCATTGATTCTTATGATCAACTATGGTTTTTATGGAGCTTCTATGCTTTTATCCATGGTTTTATAAAAGGATCTTTTGATCTTTTGAATAATTACATGTGCTTTGAGGGTAGCATTTGCCTTCGTTTTTGGCACGTAATTTTGGAGTATATTTTATACTCTTGTATATATTCCAACTCGGATACCTAGTTGCTTATATATCTAGATCTAGGTGAGTTATTTTTCTACCCTAACTTTATTGTGTTTTGGGTAGTTATCATTAGAAAGGCGCCAATAATTCAATTTCTTTTCTAATGATGTACTCATAAGGAATTATTCCTTGATGTAGTCTCAAGTATATAGAGACAGGTTTAGTATGTGAAAGTCTGGATAAGGCCATCTTATTCCTTTTATACAGGATTTTATTCATATTTTCCTAGACGGCATACTAGGGAGTTTCAAATTGTTAAGGTATGTATGGGTGGTATCATGGTGGTATCGGACGCTAGTGATCCCTCACATATATTATCTTATGGGATAATTTGGGCTCAAGATTGTTGCTTTGCTTACATCACTTAGCATGTTGACCTCAACATTCAAAGACAATCTTATTTTCTAAATTCACTAGAAGTTATAGTGTGGGCATTCTCTAGATAAACTTCTTTTATCTATAGCCTGCATGTTTTGATGAGGAAAATCTCGTCGACATTTTCACTTGTTGAAATCTCTTTCTTTAGAGTTCAAACAAGTTTATCTTGTTGCGTTCGGATAAGGAAATTTGGATTCTTTCTTTGTTGGCATTTCTTTCTCTAGTTCCGTACTTTAGGTGATTTATATAGTCAACCTGATTGTTTACGGATGGATATATGTGACTCATCGAGACGTTGATGACTCTCTATGTTGATATGGGTAACTCGAGACGTCGATTATTCCATATGCAGATATGGGTATGTCGAGGCGCCAATGAATCCCTGGTTTTTGCTGTTATAATGCCATGTTTTCCTTCTTTATTCCGAATGTTTTACAATGAGGAAGTTACTTTGAATGTGAATTGCTCTGATCATCCGCAGTCTGATGGGCAAACAGAGTGTATGAATCAGATTGTAGAGTATATGTTTCGTGCATGTCTCTAGAAAATCATCATATTGGAAAATATTTCAATGATGAAATTTGCCTATAACAATTTTAATTTGTTTTAGTCCGTGCATACTTATGTATGGGTATCAACCCAAGGCACCTATTGATGTCGGTCTTAAGGACATCGAGCTTGATGCATCGAGGGATTTCTTGCGAGATATGCAGGAAATGCTGACCGAAGCTCGGGATTCTATCAGGAGTGCTCATAATAGGGCACGGTTTTATGCTGATAGGGGACGCTCATCTCGGTCTTTTGAACCAGGAGCGTTGGTTTATTTTAATGTTCCTAAAGATTTTCAAACTTTGTCAATGGGAAAATGCTCGAATTTATCTCCTAGATATTGTGGTCCATTTCGAGTTATGCATCGGATTGGCATGGTTGCATAAGAACTAAAACTACCTCCAATTGTTAGAGTTCATCCAGTCTTTCATATCAATAGATTGAAAGGGAAACTGGGAGGTGAGGATAACAGAGTTACTCCTCAAGAACTCGTTGAAGTCGAAGATTTATCCTATGTTCCACATGAACCTGATATGGTACATGAATTCAGGGAAAGGAAACTTTGTAGTTGACTTATCCTTGAGGTTAAAATAAGGTGGAAAGATAGGAAAATTGAGAATTCGACTTGGGAGTCGGTTGAGATTGTTCAGCGCAGTTCTCCTTCTTTTCATTGCAAGAGTGCAATGTTTTGAGAGAGGGGAAGTATGTTATATGTACATTATGTGTGCTATGTTATATACACATTATGTGTGCATATACTAGGAGGCTAACCCACATTAGGCTTGTGAGCATGGGAGCATGGGAACAAGCTCTAGTGGAGCATGGGTTAGGACTAACCTTAAGGGTTAAGGTTAGGGTCAGGCATCCAAGGGTCACACATGAGGAATGGAAAGTCAAGAGTCACTTGAGGGCCCTCCTATATAATAGGAGCATGGGGCACACTCAAGGGGGCTTGGAAGCTTTGGGAGCTTGGGCTTTTGCTATGGTCTCTTGTGTAGAGGTCCATATCCACTCATCTACCATTTCACACTTTAGCTACATGCTATTGGATTGGAGTTATACCTCTTGATGGTATGTCTCACTGACAATATGATTGAGTCCATCAGGACATATTTGGTTGCAACAATTAGAAACCTACAAGCACATAATTTGTGTATGCAACATGTAACACAACAATATGTTATGTGTGACTACAGCAGTACTTTAGCACAACCTGTATGTCACCAGACCTGACTAGAGTACATGTACATACACCAAATATTAACAATACATGTACAAACGATGTCTGCACTCCCAAAATGCACTTTGGCAAGGCACTGCAATAACCAGATTTCAACCACAGACAGTTCTCCACCCAAAATTGCCCAAAATACCTTGATTGAATAGAGACTGACACACATCCGAAATGCGAATCTGGTCATAGAACGGTCAGTACAAAGTATTACACACCACACAAGCACTTCCAAGGCTGCAAAGATAGCTCCTTTTAATTGGAGGTGTGTAGCTCCGAAGTTTCCGAGGGGGTGTTGTACCTAAACAAGAAGGGGAAGAGATAATGATGCTCTTACCCATATATACTGCTTCCTTGCTAACTTGTTCTTGCCTATTGCTTGCTTGTTCTTGCCTCTTGCTTACCTCCTTAGCTCTCACACAAGCCTCTCACACAAGCAAGAGCTCTGATAACATAATGAGAATGCGGGGGAGAGGGAGAGCTTGAGTTCCTTGCAATCAAACACACACACACACACACACACACACACACACAAAAGAGAGTGCAAGACACACACACACACACACACACAAAAGAGAGTGCAAGACACAAGAGAGATGGATGGTTGAATTTTCTTCTACCTTCTTCTCTACAACCATATAAATAAAAGATAAGAGTACATACATATAAAGGGAAAGTAATCTCCTACAATAACATACAAATGGTGGGTCTCTACAACCATATAACTAAAAGATAAGAGTGCATACATAAAGGAAAAGTACTCTCCTACAACAATAACATACAAATGGTGGGTCCATAGTGTGAACCCGACTATATAAGCTGGCGCTATAACTATGCCATAACTCTAGTACTCCAAAGTGGCTATCACACAGCCTGTCATCCACTGGGGGCAGCATATCAACCATAATCTCACCAACCACGCTAGTGGCATAAGTGCAGAAGCTATCACCCAGGCGGGTCATCAATGTCCAATAGCACTAGTTGAGTTTGATATCTCAACAAGAAACTACGGTGAAACCCTCTTGCCTTCAGCTAGAGTTTCCCTAGAAAGACCACCTAGTTGCATGGCCACCACGAGCGATAATCACAATGCTTTGTCTTGGGAGATATGGTATTGTTAGTAGGCAACCCACCCCTCATACTATCCGGTCTGCAACCATCACCATGATAAACAAATCCCATTCCATGACCATACTATCCGATCTACAACACCCACCCCTCATATTATCCGGTCATGCAACCATCACCACGATAAACAAATCTCATTCCATGACCATCGACTATTTTGAAGCAAATTCTTCCATTAGATCTAGACATGCATCTCTTATAAGTTTTATGTGACCCCCATAGGTGTGAGGGAATGGAAGGGGATGGATTGTGGCCATTAATTGCATCGTCAATTGGCAAAGAAGAGCCATGATGCTCGAGCTCCCCCTCTCACCAGGGCCCTTCAACATTCCAAGCCTCATCGTGCAAAGAAGGTGTGGGTACTATCCAAGAGTACCCTCGATAGCCAAGGCGGGGTCAACACCAAAGCAAAGACATGGCAACCACCATTTTGTCTAGACCCACATTTGGGCACAAATTTCCAAGCGGGACCCTCATGTAAAGGTGTCGCACTCTCAACCCGAGCCCCATTGGATCCCAATCAAGGTGTTAGAAGCTCAAGGATTCAACGAGGGAAACCACTCTATTTGGGTCCCAAAAACCTCATCGTCTGCATAACTACTCTCCCAAGATAAAAAGAACCAAGCGATAGTCCTAGCACTGAATGCCACCTCAATATGGGAACACTCCAATGGATCCAAACAAAGGTTTTTGAAGCTAGAGTCTTCTATGAAGGGAACCCTATAGTGGTTGTGGAGACCCAAATCCATGCCTTCGACTACCGCTGAAGTTTAAGCAGGAGTGGAGAGTAGTGGTTGGGCCCATGACTCATATGCTAACACCACCAATGAAGCAGTTAGAAGAACGCACAGACGTGTCAACAAGTCCATGCACCCCTATCTATCCAAATCAAGGAGGAGCCACCCTTGGTGCCAAGCCCTCGAGCAAGCCTCATACACACTCTCTTGGCACTCCGAAGCATCCCCCAAGCTCAATGGGATCACCACGGTCCCACACCCCCCCCAACACGCCATGCCACAGCATCAACTCGCCAAGGCCAAACTGTAGATCAATGTACTAGTGAAGCTGACGGCAGTGGCATCAAAGGCTTTCGTCATGGATGGGCAAGTAGTTCTTGCTCATTGAGTTGTGTGTGTATGTAAGAAATGACGAGGAAGAAGAAGAAAAGCAACTGAGAAGTACCAATGGTCCAACAAAAACCCCACGAAGCAATGCCGATTGACAAACTGGTAAGTGAGGTAACAGGTTTCTCAACTCTCCTTTGATTGCTTATATTGGCTCCCCACTAAGTGGGTAGAGCTCTCCCATGGAGGGTAGAGATTTGATATAGCTAGGTTTTCTTGTACGTACATGCCCGGATAGTCCAAAAACATACCAGAAAGTACAAGAGCTTCCACCTGGAAAGTCCAAAACCCCCACACCCCGAACCCTACACACACCTTGTTCCCGAACCCAACGCACCCATGCTTAGTGCACAAAGGCCATTCCAAGTTACATACAGACTAGCACCCACTACCCACATTGCAAGCCACACTTGGTGCACAAAGGCCATTCCAAGCTCACATATGGACCAGCACCCACTACCCACATTACACCCACTACCCATTCCAAGCTCACATATGGACCAACACCCACTACCCACATTACGGCCACTCTTCTCATGTAACCCCTGCTACTCATTGCGTCCTCTTTTTGCCTACCTCTAGCGCTCTTCCCTGCAATTACACTTCACACACAATGACTGTGCACACACTAAAACTAAGGACTTAACCCTACATAAGAAACATCCATGCAGAAACCATTGCTAACGAAGCCACATCATCCCCACTGCACAGGGAACCTAGAAAGCGACCTTTGGATCTTCTTGATCCATTCGTGTCAAAATGGCAGTCACCACTAGAGCCCTAGAAGATCTCAGCCATTAGAAGATCTCATTAGCCTTATCATCCCCACTGCGTAGGGAAACTAGAAGCGATCTTTGGATCTTCTGGATCCATTCGTATCAAAATGGCAGTCAACGTTCGTTGGATCTCTCTCTTACCCTGCACTACATTGAGTCCTACCACAATAGGGATAATTTACGGACAATTTAGGAAAGTTCGAGATGTTGGATGGGGTCGTATTTCTGGATCCCTCTCATCAAGGACCTAATTAGAAGAGCCCTACACCTCCCAGCCACCTCATCAAAATTCCACAATGGGAAGGATCTACTTAGAAGAGCTCTACACCTCCCAGTGGGAAGGAAGAGGTTCGGCACTTGATCACTAAAGACGGTCTCAATTCCAATGGGGCTAAATTTGAAGACATCATAGCCCCTGAAGTGGTGTCCTCAGCTCATGTGCTCACTCACCAAAAGGCTAGGGCTAAATTTGAAGACATCATAGCCCCCCGAAGTGGTGCCCCTAGGTTGTGTCCTCACTCACCACCAAAAGGCTAGGGATCGGCACAACCAGGCGTCACTCACCATCCTAATTAAGAAGCTACTTTCAGGCCACTCAGCAAATTGAGAACCCCTCAATTTCCTCACCAATGCCAACCATGGAGGAACCTTGAACCTTCAACCACCCACGTGCCTCTTGCCCAAGAACAACCGTAATAGCTACCTCCGGAAGCCACAATCCCAATTTCCAATCCACTTAGGAGGACGATCCTTCTGGCTCTGCAAGTGCTATGTTTGAGCCAAGGGACTTCTTGACACAAGACCCACATCAAGGAGAGGTGCTTGGAGCCCATGCAGAAGATGCCCATCAACAAAGTCACCAAGTGACCCATGAGCATGCTTCTCTACCCACCACCCACTCCCACATCATCCCAACCTATACAATATCCGCTTTGGCCAATCTTCCTATTATCGAAACCATCCCATACCCACCTTTGTGAAACTATCAAGGATGCCATAGATTGGTCTCTCATGCACAAGAGACATCCACGCGGCAGTCTCTAGCAACAACATGAACGCAAGTCCTGGGATGAGTCTATCCAACACCGAAATCCATAAGCAGGAAACCATTACCTCAAATGATATCCCTTTGGAATGGCGCAACCAAAAGACGTTGGGTATGTTTCTCTCATGGGACACTGACCTCGACACCTTGCCAACCATGAGTCAATCCCCCATAGATACCCTTACCCTCATCAACTATACCTTGACCCTTTCCTTGCTTCAATTCAATGCCCTTTTATTGGACCCTCTCTAACAAACATTAAAAAATCATTTTTATGGGTTTAAAAAATATTGCCATTTAGACAGTTACCCATTTCTAGGCATAGGTAAACTCTACATGTGTAGGGAGTTATTCTAAAAACATGGATACTAGGAAAGACTGGACCCTTCACCCACCACCTACCCATTTGCATTGGACCCTTCGCCCAGCATCAACCTGTTTCTAGTCATAGGTAAACTCTACATGCATGGGGAGTTATTAAAATATTGTCCACTAGGCATAGGTAAACTAAACATGTGTGGAGAGTTATTAAAGAAATATGGATACTAGGAAAGTACATTTTTTTTGGACCCTTAGCCAACCACCACCAACCAATGGGGGTTATATCACCACTAGCATGGTCTGATAATTCATGACCTACTTTTCTAAACAAAAGTCAAGATGCAGCAGGGCTTCACCCGTCGATGGCCTTATATTAGCCCCACCCCTACTCGCTCCTTCAAGAGGCAATGTTCTCCATGACTTCTTTGGAAGGCAAACATTTTCAACTTCCAAAAGCTTTAAAATATATTTACTGTGTACCTCTTATTACCAAAATAAAAAATAAAACCTAACATATTGATATTATCAATACAAAAGAATGCTCACGTTTTAATTTTCACTTAACAAAACAAAACCACAAAATTTCAAGACCTAAAACCGCTGGAAAATAGGATAAATGAGCTCAGCTCTCTTGAAAATTGCTCAGCAAGAAAATAGGATAAATGAGCTCAGCCCTCTTGAAAATTGCTCAGCAAAATATATATATATATATATATATATATATATTCAGGGCTCTATGTTGACACATAGCTCTCTCTCTCTCTCTCTCTCTCTCTCTCTCTCTCTCTCTCTCTCTCTCTCTCTAGTTGGGTCTTTTTTTAATCATCTTTTTTGTCTCTATCCAATGTAGTATATTATGATGGCATGGTTAATTCTAAGAACCTGCAATCACTTGAATAGATAAAACAATCCACAAAACAACATGGTAACAAGTTAAACTCTCTTTGAATTTACTGCACCAAACTGGTCAGCAAGAGTTTATGATAACACCATGGTCTCAACGATGTCGCATCAAAGTTAGCTTGTACATCTGACCATCACTTTCAAAAAACCCAGTTTCTAGCATTACAAACCCTTAGCTCTGTTCACACTCGTTAATGGAGCATAAATGCATTGCAAAAAGTGGCAGGTTTGTAGTCCCGATTAGCACTCTTCACTAGCTCTATGTAGTGATAAACAATGGGTTAACTTGGCAAGCACCGATTTGTTAGCAGGATCCTTGAAGACTTTTTAGCATGCTCTCTATCTGACCAATCACACAATCGAGCTTTTTTGTACTGATCTCAGCTGATGTGCGTGCAATGTAGTCACAATTTTCATAAGCACGGTAATCACACATTCCCTTGATCTCCTCTCGCAAAGTAACTTGTATGTCCTGTCCCCATTTAAACAAAGGGAATAACATGATCAGAATAAACAAAGAAAGCTGACCACAGTAAACCAATCCAACAGAGAGAGAGAGAGAGAGAGAGAGAGCATGTAGTAGAGTAGAATACTTGAAAAGATCCACCAAAAAACCATCACCTTCAGACCACATGGCCTTCGAAACTGTCCGACTTACTGCTTCTACGGTGCCCTTCCCAAGCTGTGCCCTAGAGGTATCCAGCTGCCATGATGGTAGACCACTGCATGAGGGGCCAGCCCTAAGGCCAGCCCCAAGGCAGCCCAACATGGGCTAGCCTTGCTAAGGGTGACCAAGCCCCTGCCAAGCAGTCGGCCAGCCCCTTTGGTGGCTTATGTGCCCAGTTGGCCAGCAGCCGACCTGAAATACAGCCCGACCAGCAGTTTTGGGCAGCCGACTAGGCTTTATTGCCATTCGTGGGCTTTTACTACAGCCAACAAGGCATTTTCAGCACCCGACCAGGCATTCAATGCAGCCGACTGGCATCATGCGGTTGTGCGAATAATTCTGCAGGCCGACTGTTCATTCGCAGCAGCCGACTGCAGCCAAGAGGTCATATAAAAGCATGGCCTCAGTCCCACACCAATTCATTCAGGTATTCAGCATAAAAGTGCAGAAGCAAGTCAGGATCCAGTCGACTCTAGGCTACAAGGGAGCTCCTCTTCACATACAGCCAGCATATGTGCAGTCCTACAGCTATCTAGACTTGCATCAATGTCCAGAAGAGTCTTCAGCGGAGCCTCGGACTAGGTGGATACTCAGCCGACGTACTGTCTTCCTCGTCCTTGGGTTGGGCATTCATATTGTTTGTTTCTCAACCATTGTACAGCATTCTCCAAAGAATAATATAAGCAAATACTCCTGCTCTCTCTCTCTATTCTCTAAATTGGATGCAAAAGATTCTCACCACATAAAGGTATAAAGAAGGCCCTAGAAGTGCGATTGGCCAACAGAGATTTTGGCAAAGCTTTTGGGAGTGATGACAAACATTGGAAACATTTCCTTTATGGGAGAGATTTCATAGTTAAGACAGATCACCAGGCACTTAAATGGTTGCAAACCATGCCCAGTACCCAATGGAGTGACAAGAAATCTAGATGGAGTCAATTGTACCAACATTTTGGGGAATGATTGAATACGTCCTTGATAAGAATAATCCCGTTGGCCGATGCTCTCAGTCATAAAGGCAAGATTTAAACATTGCACGAGCCCACAATGCTGAAAATTCAAGGAAAAGACTTAGAAAGCATGAAGGTACAATATCCGAATTCAAAAGAATTCAAGACTCTGTATCAATTGGCCCTCAGTTCAAAACTAGGCCACTACAGTATACAAGATGCCTCGTTGTTTTTCAAGAACCGCTTATGTGTACTCAAAGAAAAGCGCCGAGTCCTTCTCCACGATGCCCATGATTCTCTTGTCGGAGGTCATAGAGGTATCAACAGTACACTACTGGAGAAGTAGAGCGGTCATTCTATTGGGCGCAAAATGTGACAGGACGTCTACCAACACGTCCAAGCATGCCACATATGTCAAAAAGTGAAAGTTCCACATACGAAACAAGTAGAGTTACTTCAGCCTTTGTCTATTCCAGAGAGACCTTTTCACGACATCAGTATGGACTTCATAGACGCTCTTCCCGCATCATCTGGATCTAGAAACACACAATGCATGACTATTGTGGACAGATTCAATAAGTTCTACTTGCTCATTCCATGCAAGCAAACAGCCACAGCCGAGGACATCGCTCACTTGTTCATTCGGTTTTGATATCCCATTCGGGGCCCAAGGGGGGGGAGGCGGGGGGGGGGAGGGGTGCTTTAGTGGGTATTTGGGACCCAATACTATGTTGTCTATTTTCCCTTCTCTCGCTCTCTACTCAGTGAATGGATGCCTAAGATCTCACCAAAGTAAAGGTTTAAAGAAGGCTTTGTTGTGCGTTACCACAATCAACCTCAATGCATGCAGCAGTAACAGTACCTCAATGGCTTCTCGGGAACAAGAGGTGCAGCCTCAGTTAGGTGCCTTGATCAACCTCACTAAGAAGTCATCAATGCGTTAGGGGACAGGGATATGCAAGCAAGGGGACAGCAGTGGAACACGATGCACATTTTCAACACCAATCATGGGGAAAATTCAAAGGTATGATAGGGATTTCAGTTAAGTTGCCAGGGAAGAAGTATGACAAGTTGGAGTCCCAGCACAGTCAAGGAGGAATGATGACAATCATCCAAAGTCAAAAGACATTGAAAGTTGGATTCTCGTCGAGCTCAACAGGAGGGGATGTAAGGTGCACACAACGTGCCATGATAGTCCCTCATCTAATCCCTCATTAGGCAGCAGTGTAGGCATTCATTTAGGGCATGATATTCAATAGATATATCAATCGACGAGCATCCAAAGCATCATAATCCAGCCAACACAAGGATGCCATGTTACAACCGACCCCACACGTATGTTAAAAGCAACATAAACATCATTTTATGACAGTCGTGGGTATTTTCACAAGCCAACAAAATGAAGAAGTGGCCGACTTGCATTTAAGTGGCATATATACCAAAGCATCATAATCCAGCCAACACAACCGACAGCAGCACAAGCTTAGTCGTAGTAGGCGGCCAACACCCTAGTTGGATAACAGCATGTCAGGTGTGGAAGTGCAATTTGCCAGCAGAGATTTTGGCAAAGCTTTTGGGAGCGATGACAAACATTGGGAACATTTCCTTTACGGGAGAGATTTCACAGTTAAGACAAATCACTAGGCACTTAAATGGCCAGCACCCAATGGAGTGACAAGCAATCTAGATAGAGTCAATTGTACCAGCATTTTGGGGAATGATTGAATACGTCCCTGATAAGAATAATCCTCTTGGCCGATGCTCTCAATTTTTAAGGCAAGATTTAAACATTGCATGAGTCCACAATGCTGAAAATTCAAGGAAAAGACTTAGAAAGCATGAAGGCACAATATCCGAATTCGAAAGAATTCAGGACTCTGTATCAATTGGCCCTCAGTTCAGAACTAGGCCACTACAGTATACAAGATGCCTCGTTGCTTTTCAAGAACCGCTTATGTGTACTCAAAGAAAAGCGCCGAGTCCTCCACGATGCCCATGATTCTCTTGTCGGAGGTCATAGAGGTATCAACAGTACACTGGAGTAGTTAGAGCGGTCATTCTATTGGACGCAAAATGTGACAGGACGTCTACCAACACGTCCAAGCATGCCAGATATGTCAAAAAGTGGAAGTTCCACATATGAAACAGGTAGAGTTACTTCAGCCTTTGTCTATTCCAGAGAGACCTTTTCACGACATCAGTATGGACTTCATAGGCGCTCTTCCTACATCATCTGGATCTAGAAACACACAATGCATGACTATTGTAGACAGATTCAGTAAGTTTTGCTTGCTCATTCCATGCAAGCAAACAGCCACAGCCGAGGACGTAGCTCACTTGTTCATTCGGTTTTGATATCCCATTCGGGGCCCAAGGGGAGGGGGGGGGGGAGGGGGGCGGCTTTAGTGGGTATTTGGGACCCAATACTATGTTGTCTATTTTCCCTTCTCTCGCTCTCTACTCGGTGAATGGATGCCTAAGATCTCACCAAAGTAAAGGTTTAAAGAAGGCTTTGTTGTGCGTTACCACAATCAACCTCAATGCATGTAGCAATAACAGTACCTCAATGGCTTCTCGGGAACAAGAGGTGCAGCCTCAGTTAGGTGCCTTGATCTACCTCAATAAGAAGTCATCAATGCATTAGGGGACAGGGATATGCAAGCAAGGGACAGCAGTGGAACACGATGCACATTTTCAACACCAATCATGGGGAAAATTCAAAGGTATGATAGGGATTTCAGTTAAGTTGCTAGGGAAGAAGTATGACAAGTTGGACTCCCAGCACAGTCAAGGAGGAATGATGACAATCATCCAAAGTCAAAAGACATTGAAAGTTGGATTCTCGTCGAGCTCAACAGGAGGGGATGTCAGGTGCACACAACGTTGTTTATGGGCTGGCCGACCAGTAGCTTGGGGCCATATAAAATGGCCCCCTTGGCCCCACTGTATTTTCGGGATTTTCTTTGGTGTATATAGCAGAGTTACACAGCTTCTCTCTCTCTTTCATCTGTGTCTTGCTCTCTGCAACAGTTGTCTTCATTTCCGATGTGCATTTTGACATGGTATCAGAGCCCCAGCTGGCTTGAAGCTTGGAGACAGTGGGACGTGGAGGGTTTGCTGATTTGAGGTGCTGATTGGCGACAGTTTGGCCTATACGGAACTTGGAGATCGGGTAGAAGGCGGCCATCACCGTTGGACAGCCACCTTGCGTATTATTTGCAGCCTCTCAGCCTCTCAGCCTCTTCTTCTTCTTTTTTCCCACCCACCCTCCCTTCACAAGACCTTGTGAACCCTTGAGATGGCAGACTTGCTTGAGATGGCTGAGAAGCACATGAAGATCCCAACACTCCCCACGTTCCCAGTGGACCGACAGTTGGACGGGAACAACTACGGCATATGGAAGGTAATGATGGAGCCCGTTTTGGAGTCTTATGACTTGGTTGATTTCATTGTTGTTGTGGATCCACAGCCAGAGTTGGAAGATGGGGAGTTACCCTCTATACGGAAGGAACGGGAGGCACAGGCACAGTTATGGGATCGTGTTAATGCCTGCATCCGTTCTTTCATCTTCCTAAATTGCACACCACAGGTGATCAATCACATAAAGCATATGACGCTGGCCAAAGGGATTTGGCAACATTTGGCTTCTCTATACAACAAGGTTTCACCCATGAAGAGGATCTCCTTGGAAGTTCAGATGCGGGTGATGAATCCTGCAAAGTCGTCGACAATGTGGGAGCACATCAACAAATTGCAAGCTCTTCAACAGGAGGTTTTCCAAGCCGGGAAAGAGATATCGTCAGAGGATATGGCCATCACGTTGTTGTCCCATTTGCCCTCTCAGTACTCAGCATTTTACTCCTCCTTGATCACCAGTGGCAGGCTCAGCACCATCACGTGGGAGGAGCTTGTGCCAATGGTCTTGGACCAAGAAGAGCGATTTATGAACCCTCCAAAGGACAGAGGTTCTGAGGTCTTGACTGGCCAGCGGTTGAAAGGTCGTAACAACAACAAGGGCATCGGAGAAGTCTTCTGAGAAGAAGTCCGATTCAGACCATGAGAAACTGAAAACCGAGAGGGCCTGTAATGATTGTGGCGAGAAAGGCCACCACTATTGGAGGAAGTGTCCCAAGCGGACTGGGAAGAGCACTGATTCTTCAGCCACAGACTCCAACCTTTCTGCACTTGGAGATGTTGGACACCAGTGCTTCATCTTCTTCGAGCGAGGAGGCAGTTGGCTTCACCGCTAGGGATACTCGGGAGTGGATTCTTGTTAGTGGTGCTTCCAGGCACATGACTCCTTCCTGTGACTTCTTTCAGGATCTTAAATGGCAGTCAAGTCGCATTTTCATTGGCGACAATTTCACCATACCGATTCACAGTGAGGTCCGGATGGAGATCATTCCCGATGGCAGAGGGGGGAAGCATTCCTCTCGTATTCTTTACGTCCCCGCACTTGGTTTTCATCTATTGTCGGTGCATGGGGTTTCCAAGACTGGCTTCCAGGTGGAGTTTGAGGCGCATTCTGTTGCTCTATGGGACCGAGAGACTGACCAGGTTGTTTGGGAAGGCGGAGTGGAGAATGGTATATACAAACTCTCAACACTCTCCTCATTGATAGGCTCTCAAATTGGTGACTTGTGGCACTTTCGGTTTGGCCACTTGAATGTGGATGCGCTGCGGCGAGCTTTCCAGGACCACATGGTGGTTCGCTTGCCGAACGTTGGCAGCAGGCAGGGACTCTGTAGTTCTTGCATTCGTGATAAGCAGCACACGGAATCTTTTCCGAAGCAGGCTTCCAGGCGGGCTTCGAAACCTTTGGAGTTGGTACACACTGCCTTGTGTGGACCTATGCAGACGCCATCCTTGGGAGGTTCTTTGTATTTCATGCTGCTTGTTGATGATTGTAGCAGATTCACTTGGGTTTATTTGTCACGATTGTGACTTAGTTCATTATACAGTCTCCTTATGATTACAGATACTGAAGTGACATGATTACAGAGGACCCCCACACTTGGATGGTCACGACTATTCACTCAAGAGACATACCTCTTCATCAAGAGCCACACTCCTTCGACGACTGGTCACACCCCTTCGCTCTAGGGTTGCAACTCTTCATCCAACGGTTGCAGCTATTCGTCCAAAGGATGTGTCTCTTCGCCTAGAGTCATGACTATTGGTCATGGGATGTGTCTTTTCATTCGTGACTCTTGGACTCCTATATAAGGAGCCTGTTGTATCACAATTTCAATCAATCAATCAAACATCTGTGTTCAAGTCTACTTTCAGTTTCAGTCTTAAATACACAGATAGTGGATGAAATACTAAGTAATATGTAACGCGCGGAAGCTCTGGGTAGTCTTCTTTCAGCCCTAAACACTCTTGAAGACCTCCTGATGCAAAAAACGCACCATGATGCAAAAACGCAGGTAGAGAGAGAGTAGAGAGAGAGAGTGAGAAGTGCTGGAATTTCAGTATATACTATGTACAAAAAAGGTACAAATCTGTACAGCCATGGCTGCCTTCATAAAAAGGTTGTTAACTCCTAAATCTGTCCCCAAGGGACCTATAAGTGACCCACACCCCTAGTGGGAGTGAATACTTACAATGATGAGCATCTATGCTTTATATAGGGGTCTTGGACAGATTTTATGCTGGCCGACTGCTGGTCGGCCAGTCATAAATGCATAAAACATATTTAATGCTGCCGACTGGTCCTGATGCATGCGCTTCTCAGCCGCCTTGTATTCTGGTACAGCCGACCACTCCAATGTGCAGCCGACAGCCCTGTGTGCAGCCAGCAACACCCTTTCCTGCAGCCGACAACCATCTGGTCTTTAGTTTGCTCTCCATGCCTGTCTCCAGTCTTCACTGCCCAAGGTGATCTGTGCTCTATCATCCTGATTCTACTCTTTATCTGCTTGCCTCTTCTGGATCTAGCCCTAGAAATGTCCATGGCATCTGTGATGCACATGACATCCCCCTCTGCTAAACTTGATGACGGGAATCCAACCTGCTCTTGGATGACTGTCATCATCCCAATCCTGTTCCGAAGTCCCTCTGTCATCCTCCATCCCTGGCAAACCTTTGTCTCTGAAAATCCGTTCTGTTCTCCAAACCACTCTGTCTCTGATGAAGATCTATGCATCTGGTCTTCCTCTAGTCCACAATCCATTCCTGCCCTGGCTTTGAACACCGTCTTGGTCTTCGTTCCTGGAACTGAGTCTGGCACTCTCACATCACCCTTGGAGGATCAACCTCCCTTGGGACCGTTCCCTTAGAACCCATCTGGCTCACGGAACTGCCATCCCCATCTGGCACTGTGGAACACCACCAACAAACCTCCTGGGAGTTCTTCCCGATCTGTGTTCCCGCCTTGGGCTTCGAATCCGTGTACTTTCCTGTACCTTGGACCTGTACACCATCATATGGGACTGAATCAGTGTTTAGATTGGCTGGGCCTGATGCTCTGATACCAATGTAACGCGCGGAAGCTCTGGGTAGTCTTCTTTCAGCCCTAAACACTCTTGAAGACCTCCTGATGCAAAAAACGCACCATGATGCAAAAACGCAGGTAGAGAGAGAGTAGAGAGAGAGAGTAGAGAGAGAGAGTGAGAAGTGCTGGAATTTCAGTATATACTATGTACAAAAAAGGTACACATCTGTACAGCCATGGGCTGCCTTCATAAAAAGGTTGTTAACTCCTAAATCTGTCCCCAAGGGACCTATAAGTGACCCACACCCCTAGTGGGAGTGAATACTTACAATGATGAGCATCTATGCTTTATATAGGGGTCTTGGACAGATTTTATGCTGGCCGACTGCTGGTCGGCCAGTCATAAATGCATAAAACATATTTAATGCTGCCGACTGGTCCTGATGCATGCGCTTCTCAGCCGCCTTGTATTCTGGTACAGCCGACCACTCCAATGTGCAGCCGACAGCCCTGTGTGCAGCCAGCAACACCCTTTTCTGCAGCCGACAACCATCTGGTCTTTAGTTTGCTCTCCATGCCTGTCTCCAGTCTTCACTGCCCAAGGTGATCTGTGCTCTATCATCCTGATTCTACTCTTTATCTGCTTGCCTCTTCTGGATCTAGCCCTAGAAATGTCCATGGCATCTGTGATGCACATGACATAATAATAGTAATCCTCACAGTGGTATCAGAGCAAAATTTTTTCCCGGGCCTACGGTTGTGAGCCTCTCACCCTCTCCGCTCTACTCCCCTACCCGGCGTTGTATGGAAGCAGAAGAAAGATGGAACCTACATCTACAAGTATGAGGTAACCTAAACCTTCTTTCTTAATTCACATATAGAAGACAGATGCACAGATGTGTGTGTGGCGTACCCGGTGAGTATGCAGCGATCTCCTACTGGTAGCCCTTCGTGAGCCTCTTCATCGGGTTGTGCCCTTTCGTGTATGGGTTGTGCCCTTTCATGTATGGGTTCGCACCCCTTCACACGAACGATGGCACCAAGAGATGGCACCTCTTCGCATGGCACCCCTTCGCTGCGGAATTTGGAAGCCCCCCCTCTCTTCGCCTTGTTTGCTGCCAGCGTGCCTCTTGATTGCTAAGAGTGGCTACCAGTTGTCGGCCTGGAGCCCTCACCGCCGACGAGCACCTTCTCTTCGATTAGTCGCTGCCGGTGCCCTTCAACTCGGCGCACTCCAGTCGGCGAGGCTCTTCGAAGCGGCGCATCGATTCCCAGGCGACGTGCCCGTCACCTTTACACCTAAAAATAATAATAACACCTTATAATTAAAGGCTTACAATTAAGCCTTATTACACGTGGCTCAACCAGCTACGTAAAGCGGCCAGCACCCAACGGCCGCCAGCGCAAGGACACCCGCCGCCAGCGACGAGCGCAAGGAAACCAGCCGCCCAACGCATTTCAAAAAAAAAATATAAAAGAGCGAATGGGGCCAGTGCAACGACTTCATCCGCCGGCCAGCCGATTAGTTTCACTCGCACACCGTTCGAGAGAAGGAGTGCTCCTCTCCCACTCTGCCACGCCAGGGACTTCTATCCACTCTGGCCACATTCCCATTCTCAACCAGGTGTCCAATGGAACCCAACAGCAATCAGCCCGTGCCTTACATCTCGTACATAGACGAGGTCCCGGAGGCCATATTGCCCGAAAATCCTCGCGAGACACCCACACCGGAGCCCGCCCCATTACCCGAACCTGTTGCAGAACCTGTTCCGGCTCCAGTTCATGTACCAGGTCCCTTGGACTTTTTATTATACGTCAGTCACCGCCACGCCACTCAGTTCCAGGCGTGGGTGATCTGGCATATTTACTTGACGTGTCCAGCACACCATCTTGCTCATTACGAGTTTATTTTGGGACGGTACCCACATCTTGCATATTTCCTGGACGAGTGCCGTGTGGATGCAGTGAACCGGATCATCTCGCTCCAACCCTTGGTTCGAGTATACAGCGAGCTCATTGTGCCCGATTACACTCCCTTAACCCCTGCAGAGACACCTCCTCTCGACGAGGTGGAAGACTTCGAGCCTTCGGAGTTAGGCTCCGATTTCTTAGCAGAATTGGGAGACGATTCACTGTCACTCTCTCCTCCAGCAGTACCACATATTTCACCAGCTTCTCCGCGCTACTCCCTCTAGAAGATCCAACATGCCATCTATCTCCGAGGAAGAGGGCCAGCAACAAGACGAGCAAATGCAGGCCATTACATTATTACGCGAGCAGATGGAGACACTTCAGCAGACTTTTTCGACAAGTCTCTCTACCATCAGCAGACGACTCGACCAGTTGCAGCGGCCCCATCCAGCGCGCACACCAGCCAGTGATCCACAACCAATCTTCTTCAGAGACTTCGGTAGCAGAAAATGAAGATGAACCAGATCCAACTGCCGAGGTAAACAATGCAGAACTCCAACTTCTTTATAAAATATTAACTGCTGCACAAAAAAAGAAACTCGATGTCAAACTGCTTGCCCCTTATAATGGTCGCCGCGACAAGCGCGTGCTTGACCAATGGATATTCAAAATGGAGGTATATTTGACCAATACCGATTTGGTCGAAAGCAAGAAGGTTGCTTTAGCCAGTTCCCTACTCAAGGATACAGCACTTCTATGGTGGCAACGACGTGTTGCAGATGGGAAACACACTCCTACTTGGGATAAATTCCGGCGCGCCCTCCGCAAGGCCTTTGAACCTGCCAATGCGGACTACCATGCCCGGTCTGCTCTCCGCTGCGTGAGGCAAACAGGATCCTCAGCCGCATATATCACAGAGTTCCAACGTTTAACTCTGGAAATTGAGAGCCTCAGCCCCGCTGACAAGCTACACAGCTTCATCGATGGGCTTGAACCCCACTTACAGGAAGATGTGCAGAAGTTTAACCCTCTCACCATAGATGCTACTATTGCCTACGTAGAGCGCCTTGGAGATTTACGACGACAACCCAGGACATCCTTCTTTGGCAATCGGTCCTCAAACAGTGCTCGTTTCTCCCAGCCCAATCGCAGAGGAAATTTATCTCAACCTGCGTCTCAATATTCCCAATCCTCTGGTCAGCAATCTACTCGGCAACAGTCCTTTCGGCCTAGATTTTCAGGTCAGGCAGCAGCCTCACAAACAGGATCCTCTTCCAACAACAACAACAATCGGAATCGAGGACGCAACTGGCAAGATCGCCGACCCAACAATCGCCGCAATTTTCGCCGCGATACCTCAGCAGGTCAGCAAGCCTCTACATCGGCACCTTCAACCTCTCAAGCCAACCCTTCAGGTCTTTGCACAATTTGCCACCATGGACCACACAGGTGGTATGAGTGCCCAAAGCGTAATTCTCGCCAAAATTCCAACATGGAATGTTTCCCAGAAGGTGAACATGGACATCATCATCCTTCTGCGCCAGAAAAAGGCAAGCAGGTGGTTCATGCAGTGAGAGTTTCTAAAGTTGTCAGTGCTTTAATGTTGAATGCCCACAACCATACTTCAGTGCCTGTTAACCTTTCCAATCAAGTTTTGAGCTTATTGGGATTTATTGGCCAGCATCCTATCAATGTTCTTGTTGATAGTGGATGCTCGACTAATTTTGTGGGAACTACTCTCGTCAGCAAGTTGCGATTACCTACTCAGCAGAGTGCGGAAGTTTTCCAAGTGGAACTTGCAGATGGTTCTTTCTTGCATTGCAGCAAACGGATTCAGCAGTTGCATTTTCAGATTCAGGACTATCAGGATCAGCTGAATTTCTCTATTATGCCTTTGTCACACTATGACATGATCCTTGGACAGTCTTGGTTATATGAGTATGATCCTTTGATCAGCTTTCGAGATCATTCCATTCGACTTTATCATAATCATCAAGAAATGGAATTACGAGGTCTGTTTAATTCTAAGCCGATTACTGTGGTTTCTGCTATGCAAGTCAAACGCTTAGTGCGTAAACGCGACAACACTTCTGCCTTAGTTATGTTGCGAGAAGCAGAAGATAATACAGTTGACCAATCGAAATCCTCGCCATCAGATATTTCTTATTTACAACAGCCCTTCTTTCAACCTTATAAGGATTTATTTCCTGACGAGCTGCCAACGACATTGCCTCCTCGACGTTCTGTAGATCATATGATTGATCTAATTCCTGGACAACCACCGCCAGTTCGAGCTCCTTATCGAGTTTCTTATTCAGAATCTCAAGAAATTCAGAGACAATTGGCAGAGTTGTTAGATAAAGGTCATATACGTCCAAGCAAAAGTCCTTTTGGTGCTCCAGTTTTATTGGTCAAGAAGAAGGATGGATCTATGCGACTTTGCATTGATTATCGTGCCCTTAATAAGCAGACAATCAAGAATAAGTTTCCCTTGCCTCGCATCGATGAGCTCTTTGATCAGTTGCTTGGTGCAAAGGTATTTTCGAAGATTGATCTGAAGTCAGGCTATCATCAAATCAGGATTCGAATTGGAGATGAGTATAAGACAGCTTTCAGAACAAAGTATGGACATTATGAATTTTTGGTCATTCCTTTTGGGTTAACCAATGCCCCAGCTACTTTCATGACTTTGATGAATGACATCTTTGGTCCTTACTTGGATAAGTTTGTCATCGTTTATCTGGATGACATTTTGGTCTTCAGTAAGACTTTAGCAGATCACAAGCAGCATTTGCAGATTGTCTTCGACGTACTCCGTACGAATGTCTTGTACATCAACAAGAAGAAGAGTCAGTTTTTCAAAGATCATGTGGAATATCTTGGACATATCATCTCTGGACATGGTATTGCAGTTGATCCTAAGAAGATAAAGGTCATTGTTGATTGGCCTTTGCCACTTACAATTTCAGATGTGCGATCTTTCTTGGGATTAGCAAATTTTTACCACACCAAGGTTCACAAGTTCTCAGATATTGCTGCTCCTTTGACGGCCCTTACAAAGTTAGATAAATTGCAATGGTCACTTGAAGCTGAAAAGTCCTTTAATGATCTTAAGCATGCGTTGACAACTACGCCTGTTTTGGCTATTGCGGATCCAACTCAGCCATTTGACGTCATGACCGATGCTTCGGATAGAGCATCTGGAGGCGTTCTTATGCAGAATGATCGTGTTATTGCTTTTGATAGTCATAAATTTTCGGCTATTCAAATGCGATATCCCGTTTATGACAAGGAATTTTTGGCAATTGTTCATGCTTATAGAACGTGGAAGCATTATCTTCTTGGTGCAGATTCAGTGGTTAAGACAGATCATCAGTCTTTGACCTATATCTTTACTCAGCCAGTGATGAATCCTCGTCAAGGACGATGGGTTGAATTTTTGGCGAATTTTCACATGGCAATACTCTATGTTCCTGGATTACAGAATGTGGTAGCAGATGCTTTGAGCCGCATGCCTCGAGCTACGAACTTTGCTATCTCAAATGTGCAGATGGAGATTCCAGCATGTTTTAAGCATGAGCATTTGACAAATAGAGACTTTGGAGATGTCTTTCGAGCTCTCAAATCTCTTCATCCTACTGTTGCAGAAATGAATATGTTTGCCGCATATACAATTACAGATGATTTACTTTATTACTTAGATCGCATTTGTGTTCCTCACAATGCATCTTTGCGGAAACTCCTTATTCAAGAGCATCATGAAGTACCCTTTGCAGCTCATCCTAGATTTAACAAGACATATCGTCTGTTATCAGCAACATACTTTTGGCCTCAGATGCAACAGGATGTTATTAAGTTTGTTAAAGCTTGTCACTTGTCACATGCACTCTGCACTAAGTGCATGGTGACAAGATGGCTCATCATCAGAAGTGCAGCATTTGTACAGTTTTAGAACCCAATAGGATGATAATTGTCGTAAGCCGTGACCCCATTGTACATCCTCAGTCCAGGATAAGTCAGGCACGAGCTACGTAGGTCATTCCTCAGCCTTAGTGGGTCAGTCAGTCAGTCAAGTCCCTTAACCCACTTGGAGAGAATCATTCATGCATGTAGAGTCAGTAGAAGCCTTAGGGTTTGCATCAGAAAGCACTCTGCATCTTGCATAATATGCATACATATGCCTGTGCATCATTTAGAACATCCCCAAAGCCTTAGGGAATTTACTGGGATTTATCTGGTATTTTTTCCATATTTATTAGTATTTATTTATCATTATTTGCATTATTGGGCATTTATAAATATTAACTTTATTAAATGACCAACCTCCAGTTAGTATAAATAGGCTTGCCTAGAGCCTCTTTTGCTCATTCAGTCTTCATTGTGCTAAGAGCTCTCCTCTCTCTTGCTTTCAGCCTAAGACTAATCCAGCCCTAGTGCCCATAAGCTTTCTTCTCCAGCCCTTGAGATCCATAGCTTCAGCCCAGCCCTAGGTGCTTGCCTTCAATCTCATTCAGCCCTGAATTCAGCACTCAGTTCAGGCCCTGATTCAGTCCACAGTTCATCTTCAGTTCAACGCCAGTTTGCAGCCCCCAGACACCTGCGTTTTTCTGTCCAGCAGCAGAAGACCTCTGCATTTTCTGTCCAGCAGCCTCAGTACCCTGCAGCTTCTGTCCAGCAGCCCCAAGACACCTGCGTTTCAGTCCATCAGCACTCCAGACACCTGCGTTTCTGTCCTCAGCAGATTCCAGCCCTGAAGCAACAGTCTACAGCAGTTTCCAGCCCTGAAACAGTTGTTTGCATCAGTGTCCAGCCTTCTCTGCATCATCAACACATTCAGCAGTCATCTGGTGAAGGTAACTCAGCATTCATATGTGTTTTCAACATTCTAACAGTGTGTAGAACAGTCCACCTTCTTCTTCTTTGAGCCTCAGGTGTGCAGCCCTTCCTCATGCCCTTGGGAGGAGTGCATAGGCTCGAGATCAAGTCATTGAGGTGTTTCTACAGCAGTGTACAGATCAGCCGCTCTCCGATCCTCCGAGATCTTGCGTTTGGCTTATCTAGAGTCCAAAGTCATTCTCTCTAAAGTAATAAAGCAAATACTATCTCGTTATCGGGATAGGGGGCCCTTCAGTGGGTAATTCGGGACCCCATCTGGTGTACAGTTCTCATCTATCTCTCTCTCAACTCTTTAAAGTTTGAAGTAATTAAAGTGGATTGCTAAACTCACGAAACTCAGGATACAGAAGACGGTGTGAGCATATTGTGTGACAGGATCAACCAATACAAAGACTTCCGCTGCATATCACATTGGTATCAGATTCAGATAGTCCACACACACCGTATCCTAGCGTGGGGGCATCCTCGGATGGTTAGATTGCGTTCCGGCACGACCACCGACTTCAGCATCATGTCTACACGAGAGAGTACTCATCAGCCGGAAGACGTCTCCCCCGAAGGAGACCTTGTTCTTCCGCCTACAGCAGACACCATAGCTCTTCTTAGAGCTCAGAACCAGCTACTCATGGAGCGTCTCCAACTCTTGGAGGCAGCAGCAGCACGTCCTTCTACACCTCTAGCAGCACCCGACTACATCTCCCTCTTCTTTTAGATGGAACAACAAAGGAGAGAGGACGAGGCCCGAAGGCGCAGAGAAAAAGAAGAAAGACGGGACTATGAGGAAGCCCAACGCAGGATCGAAGAAGACCGGCGTCAGGCTGAACTCGCCGCTCGGGAACACCAACGTGAGCTTGATCGAGAACGTATGTTACTCGAACACCAACGAGAAAAGGAGGCCATACACTTGAGGTATCAGCAGCTCTCCTCAGTCTCCCCAGTCATAGGTGTCACCAGCCAGCATCCCGCAGCAGCATCAACCACCATCATTCGCAGTCAACCGAATTTCAGCAAGTATGATGGTAAGTGTGATCATTCTTCAGTTAATCAATTTATTCATCAGTTTAATGCTCATTTTCCATTAGCTAGGATCACAGACCCACAAGACAAAGTCCACTTAGTGGCTCCCCATCTCACTGGTGAGGCAGTCACTTGGTGGCAGCATTGGTCTAGTATTCATACTGACCAGGCCACAGGTGTCACAGCCTTTGACTGGGACATCTTTGTCCATGACCTGAAGACCAGATTTCTCCCGCCCCAGTACATGACCGGTCTGAAAGATGAGTTCTATGGACTCAGACAGAACGGTTCCCCAGTGCTTCAGTTTTCCGGTAAGGTTATTACTTTAGCACAGCAGTTAGGGTTATCTGAGCAGGCCAAGATGGAGCAATTCATTCGTGGATTGGACTCCAACATTCGGTTCACAGTTCGTAACTTTGACCCAAGTACATATGACCGGGCTCTGACTCTCGCTCAGAATGAAGAAATGAAGCTCAACGGGGGCAAGCCCAAGCAGACATCTCAGTCCAGTACCAAACCCCAGCAGCAGCAATCAGCTGCACAGACAGGGAAAGGTAACGCATCTTCTAAAGATGCTAAGAAGGACAGCAGTAATAGCTCCAGTTCAAGGGGTAAGAAGGATAAAGAACCTAAAAAAACCCCTGATGAAAAGGCTAAAGCAGGCATTACTGGAGGTTATCTTCCTCCAGAGGAGCAAAGGAAGTACCAGTCAGAAAATAGATGTTTTTTCTGTCACATTATAGGGCATGGTAAGAAGGATTGCCACAAATGGCAAGCAGCACAAGCTGCCAAAACCCCTTCTGCCACAGCCTCCCCAGCTCCTCCAGCCCCGCCTACTACCTCAAATGCAGTTCAACTTTTACCTTCCATGCATCCTATGCCATCCGTGGTATTTGATGCTACGCAGGAGGGTGAGAGCGATGCTGCTCAGAAGAGCCTCATCCGAGCTTATGGCTCTGCCCAGGGCCGACAGTTTGTAGTCCTTTTCGATATGGGCAGTTCTGAAGACGCCATCTCTCCCCAGTTGGCTAATAAATTGAACTGCACTGTAGTCCCATATCATCTGGATGTGGACGGGTTTACACCTGGTCTTCGCACCCACATTTCCCAAAAGGCACATCAATTTGCCTTTGAAGTTCAGAAGGCCTCATTTCAACGAGATTTCATCGTCTCACCTTTGTTAGGGTGTGACATGATCTTAGGAATTCAGTGGTTCCGTCAGTATGAGCCTATTCCCAATTGGGGGCAGGACACTTTTACTATTTGTAAAGGTTTTCCTGAGCCTGTCATGATTCGTGGGGATAGAAGCATTCTTGGCATCC
This sequence comes from Cibotium barometz, assembly GCF_041138505.1. Lineage (NCBI taxonomy): Eukaryota > Viridiplantae > Streptophyta > Polypodiopsida > Cyatheales > Cibotiaceae > Cibotium > Cibotium barometz. The sequence goes on from NC_141051.1 coordinate 20,381,837, forward strand.
CATTGATTTCACATCTCCAGGCCCGACGAGCTATCCGCAAGGGAGCAGAAGGAGCACTTCTTTATGTTCGTGCTCAAACAGCCCCTCCCTCAGTAGTAGCATCCCTTACATCTTCAGTCCCTCAGTTAGCAGACCTCCTATCCAGACACCAGGACATTATGCTTAGGGACGATCTCCCGCCCAGTCTCCCATCCTCTCGCCTTGAGGACCATCACATTGATTTGGTCCCTAGATCAGATCCTCCTAGCAGGTTTCCCTATCGTCTTTCTAAGACTTTAGAGGGCGAGTTGGAAAAGCAGTTATCTGAGCTTCTCCGAGCCGGATTCATTCGGCCTTCTTCCTCCCCATTTGCTGCACCTATCCTATTTGTCCAAAAGAAGGACAAGTCTGCACGCCTTTGTGTAGACTACAGGGCATTAAACAAACTCACTATCAAGAATAAGTTTCCTATGCCCAGGATAGAGTACATTTTGGAGCGTTTAGACGGTGCTAAGTTTTTCACTAAGATCGACCTCAAGAGTGGTTACCATCAGGTCCGCATTTTTGAAGCTGACATTCCAAAAACAGCTTTCAGAACAGAGCGTGGTCACTACGAGTTCGTAGTCATGCCTTTTGGGCTTACAAATGCACCCGCAACGTTCAATAAGATGATGTCTAGGATTTTCGCAGTCCACATTGGGAAGTGTGTTTTCATATTCCTTGATGACATACTAGTCTTCTCAGCCACTGCGGAGCAGCATGAGAAAGATGTGGAGAAAGTCTTGCAACTTTTGCGAGATAATCAGCTCTACATAAACGCCAAAAAGTCTATCTTTGGTGTTAAGGAAGTTCAGTATCTAGGCTACATCATTGGTTCCAATGGGATTAGACTGGACCCATCAAAGGTTCAGGAGATCTTAGATTGGGATATTCCTAAGACCGCCCAAGAAATCCGTTCATTCGTAGGTCTTTGTCAGGCCTATAGCACACATGTCCATCAGTTTTCCAACCTTGCAGCACCTCTTACCGACTTGCTAAAGGGGGTGAAGACTCGCAAGCAGAAAGTCTTAGTTACAGGTAAGGCACTTGATGCATTCCGTGCACTCCAGAAAGCTGCCTCAGAAGCACCTGTATTAAAGTTAGCATCATGGGACGAACCTTTCGAGGTCATCACCGATGCCAGCAATGTAGCCATAGGTGCAGTCCTCCAGCAGGACAATAGACCTGTGGCATATTACAGCAGAAAGTTGGATGTCGCCGAAAAGAATTATTCGGTATATGACAAAGAGCTTTTGGGTGTGATCACAACGCTCAAACATTGGAAGCCTTTTCTTTATGGGCAGGCTTTCACAGTGAAAACAGACCACCAAGCATTTAAGTGGCTTCAGACTATGCCAAGTGCCCAGTGGAGTGATCGACAGGCCAGGTGGAGTCAAATGTTCCAACAGTTTGGAGGCATGATTGAATACATCCCTAGTAAGCATAACCCAGTAGCAGATGCTCTCAGTCGAAAGTCCAGCATCCAGGCAGTCCAAGAAGCTACCATTCTCGAAATCACGGGGAAGGACTTGGATAGTATGAAAGACCAATATGTCGACTCCCCTGAGTTTGGTACTGAGTATAGTTTGGCCCTCACTTCTGAGCCTGGTCACTATTCAGTACAGAACGGTTGGTTGTTCTACAAGAACCGTCTCTGTGTTACTCGGGAAAAACGTTCCGCTCTTCTCCACGATGCCCATGACTCCTTAGTTGGAGGACATAGGGGTATCAACAGTACCCTCGAGAAATTAGAACGGTCCTTTTATTGGCCAAAGATGAGGCGTGATGTCTATATGCACATGTACAAGCCTGTAAGATTTGTCAAAAAGTCAAGGTTCCCCATACAAAGAAGGTAGGTTTACTTCAACCTTTGCCTATCCCCGACGGACCTTTCATCGACATATCTATGGACTTTGTAGGGCCTCTACCAGCATCCACTGGATCCCGTAACACTCAGTGTTTTAAGTTTTGCATGCTCATCCCATGCAAGCATACGGCCACAGTCGAGGACGTAGCCCGTCTGTTTCTCAAGCATTGGTATCCAATTTGTGGTTTGCCTAGCACCATAACATCAGACAGAGATTCCAAGTTTACCTCGCATTTCTGGAGGGCATTATTTGAAAACTTTGGAACTAAGTTGCAGTTGTCTAGTGCATTCCATCCCCAGACAGATGGCCAGACAGAAATTTATAATCAGTTGGCCTTTGATGTCCTCAAGTCATATTGTCATGACCAGCAGTCCAAATGGGAGCACTATCTTCTGTTGGTCCAAGCTATCTTGAATGACACGCATTCATCCAGTGTCGGACGGACTCCATATGAAGCAGCCTTTGGTCGCCGTTTTTCTTCTCTTTTGACGAGAATGGTGTCTCCATCTTTAGAGGCTAATAAAACCACGGAAGCATTTTCCGAGATCATTGAGTCAGTCAAGGACCGCTTGACCAAAGCTCAGGAAGCATATAGCAGACAGGCAAATAAATCTAGACGAGATGTCCACTTCAAGGAAGGGGATTGGGTCTATTTGCGTATCATGAAGCAGAGATTGAAACAAGTGGGCAAACGTTGTCCCAAGCTTTCTTTCCGTAGTTTTGGCCCTTTTCCAATAGTTAAGAGGATAAGTGATGTCTCAATGAAGTTAAAGTTGCCTGCCAGTTGGACAATGCATGATGTTTTCCATGTTTCTTGGCTAAAACCATATGTTGGTCCAGAAGTGTTTGATGTTTCAGATGAACAGCAGCCAGACGTGGTAGACGAGGCAGAAGTTATTGAGCCTGAGCAGATCCTTCTTCATCGATGGAAGCATGGTTCCGGTCGACGGATTCGTCAGTTCTATACGAAATTTCGAGATCGAGGCACCCACGAAGCCGTATGGCTCGACGAGGAGTTCTTCCAGGAGTACCCCCAGTTATTGGCGGACTACTTGGAAGCCATGAACCTGCCGCCAAGCTAATCAAGAGGGAATGTCACATGCACTCTGCACTAAGTGCATGGTGACAAGATGGCTCATCATCAGAAGTGCAGCATTTGTACAGTTTTAGAACCCAATAGGATGATAATTGTCGTAAGCCGTGACCCCATTGTACATCCTCAGTCCAGGATAAGTCAGGCACGAGCTACGTAGGCCATTCCTCAGCCTTAGTGGGTCAGTCAGTCAGTCAAGTCCCTTAACCCACTTGGAGAGAATCATTCATGCATGTAGAGTCAGTAGAAGCCTTAGGGTTTGCATCAGAAAGCACTCTGCATCTTGCATAATATGCATACATATGCCTATGCATCATTTAGAACATCCCCAAAGCCTTAGGGAATTTACTGGGATTTATCTGGTATTTTTTCCATATTTATTAGTATTTATTTATCATTATTTGCATTATTGGGCATTTATAAATATTAACTTTATTAAATGACCAACCTCCAGTTAGTATAAATAGGCTTGCCTAGAGCCTCTTTTGCTCATTCAGTCTTCATTGTGCTAAGAGCTCTCCTCTCTCTTGCTTTCAGCCTAAGACTAATCCAGCCCTAGTGCCCATAAGCTTTCTTCTCCAGCCCTTGAGATCCATAGCTTCAGCCCAGCCCTAGGTGCTTGCCTTCAATCTCATTCAGCCCTGAATTCAGCACTCAGTTCAGGCCCTGATTCAGTCCACAGTTCATCTTCAGTTCAACGCCAGTTTGCAGCCCCCAGACACCTGCGTTTTTCTGTCCAGCAGCAGAAGACCTCTGCGTTTTCTGTCCAGCAGCCTCAGTACCCTGCAGCTTCTGTCCAGCAGCCCCAAGACACCTGCGTTTCAGTCCATCAGCACTCCAGACACCTGCGTTTCTGTCCTCAGCAGATTCCAGCCCTGAAGCAACAGTCTACAGCAGTTTCCAGCCCTGAAACAGTTGTTTGCATCAGTGTCCAGCCTTCTCTGCATCATCAACACATTCAGCAGTCATCTGGTGAAGGTAACTCAGCATTCATATGTGTTTTCAACATTCTAACAGTGTGTAGAACAATCCACCTTCTTCTTCTTTGAGCCTCAGGTGTGCAGCCCTTCCTCATGCCCTTGGGAGGAGTGCATAGGCTCGAGATCAAGTCATTGAGGTGTTTCTACAGCAGTGTACAGATCAGCCGCTCTCCGATCCTCCGAGATCTTGCGTTTGGCTTATCTAGAGTCCAAAGTCATTCTCTCTAAAGTAATAAAGCAAATACTATCTCGTTATCGGGATAGGGGGCCCTTCAGTGGATAATTCGGGACCCCATCTGGTGTACAGTTCTCATCTATCTCTCTCTCAACTCTTTAAAGTTTGAAGTAATTAAAGTGGATTGCTAAACTCACGAAACTCAAGATACAGAAGACGGTGTGAGCATATTGTGTGACAGGATCAACCAATACAAAGACTTCCGCTGCATATCACATCACTCTTGTCAAATTATGAAAGCTTCACGACAACTTCCTCAAGGATTGCTTCAGCCTTTGCCAGTTCCTCAGGAAAGATGGGAAAGTATAAGCATGGATTTCATCACTACTTTGCCGCGTTCGCAGAAAGGCAATGCTCAAATTTTAGTAGTGGTTGATCGGTTTTCCAAAATGGCACATTTTATTCCTTGCAAGAAGACAGTTTCTGCTCCAGATCTTGCAGCGTTGTTCGTACAGCATATTTTCAGAATCCATGGATTGCCAAGATCTATTGTTTCTGACAGAGATCCAAAGTTTACTGGACATTTTTGGACTTCCTTATTCAAATCTCTTGGTACAAATCTCTTGTTCAGTTCTGCTTATCATCCTCAGACAGATGGACAGACAGAAAGAGTAAATCAAATTTTGGAAGAAATGCTTAGGCATTATATTCGGAAAGGATTAGCTTCTTGGGAAGAATATTTGCCTCTTGTGGAGTTTGCTTATAATAATTCTCCACATTCAGTCACTGGAATGACTCCTTTTCAAGCAGCATATGGTCACACTCCGCTTGTGCCTACAAACTTTGTTCTTCAACACAAGGTGGCATTAGCAGATCAGTTGATTCAAGAAATGCAAGATATTCTTGTACAAGTTCGAGACAGACTGATTCATGTTCAGCAGAAGTATCAGAAGTATGCGAATAAGCACAGAAGGCATACTGAGTTTCAAGATGGTGACTTGGTTTTGCTTTATGTTGCACCGCATCGATATAAGACAGTAAAGTCAGTCTTTCCGAAGTTGCGACCACGTTTCTATGGTCCATTTAAAGTTATAAAGAAGATTTCAGTTGTCAGTTGTAAGTTGGATCTTCCACCATCTTGGGGAAAAATTCATCCGATATTTCACATCTCTTGGCTCAAGGAATACATACAAGGAGATTCATCTATCCCGGAGTTATCTTCTTACGTTCCTCACATTGAAGATGATCATATTATTCTTGTTCCTGAGAAGATTCTTGATGTTCGTCAGAAAGAAACAAGAAAGAAGATTACTACAGAATTTCTTGTTAAGTGGATGGACTTGGATGAGTCAGATTTTACTTAGCAGACAGATGAAGAAATGCAACAATATCCTCAACTCCCCCAAGAATTCTTTGGCAGACGACCGACTCTCATTTAATCACAAGGGTTTTATTTTAAATGGGAGGGAATGTCACGATTGTGACTTAGTTCATTATACAGTCTCCTTATGATTACAGATACTGAAGTGACATGATTACAGAGGACCCCCACACTTGGATGGTCACGACTATTCACTCAAGAGACATACCTCTTCATCAAGAGCCACACTCCTTCGACGACTGGTCACACCCCTTCGCTCTAGGGTTGCAACTCTTCATCCAATGGTTGCAGCTATTTGTCCAAAGGATGTGTCTCTTCGCCTGGAGTCATGACTATTGGTCATGGGATGTGTCTTTTCATTCGTGACTCTTGGACTCCTATATAAGGAGCCTGTTGTATCACAATTTCAATCAATCAATCAAACATCTATGTTCAAGTCTACTTTCAGTTTCAGTCTTAAATACACAGATAGTGGATGAAATACTAAGTAATAATAGTAATCCTCACATTATTTTCTTTCACAGAAGGACTAAGCTTTTGCTTGGTTCAAGGAGTGGCATGTGATGGTGGAGAAAGAGTCTGGCTTGCAAATAAAGACTCTTAGGGCTAACAAAGGAGGAGAGTTTTCTTCCAATGCATTCGTGCGGTTTTGTGCGGAACATGGCATCAAGCGAGAGCTGGCCAATACAGGTTCGCCTTCACAGAATGGAGTAGTTGAGCGTAAGAACAGGACTGTGGTGGAGATGGCAAGAACGATGCTGGAGCATCGTGATCTTTCTCGTCCACTTCGGGGAGAGGCTTTGGCTATCCATATCCTCAACCGTTCTCCAACGACTTCAGTACCGAACATGACTCCCTTTGAGGCGTATTTTGGCAAGAAACCAGATGTCTCCCATTTCCGTGTGTTTGGGAGTGATGCATATGTTCACATTCCAAAGAAGCAGAGGGGGAAGCTTGACTCAAAGTCCCAAAAGCTTGTTTTTGTGGAATATAACTCTCTTTGCAAGGGATACAGGTTGTATGATCCGAAGAGGAACGAGGTCATCGTCAGCAAAGATGTGGTTTTTGATAAGCATGTTCCAGTTTCCACTGTTGATGAGCCGCCACTTCTCGGAGACCTAGATGATTCTGATGATGATTCCCAGTCAATTGTTCCAACTGCAGTCAATTGTTCCACTTGGACAACCTCAGTCAGTTGAGGAGGTTGAGCCCGCGGTTGGAGATGAGCCCCCGCAGCAGCAAGAGGCTCCGCATTGTGTTCGAGTACCCAGGTGGTTGTTAGACACCCTTCGGGAGTCAGGTATTACGGAGCTTCCCTCCGAATGGACAACAGAGGACGGACCTCGAAGATCGCATAGAGTTCGAGACAAAAGTCATTCAGCAGAGCTTTTACAAGTAAACTATGCTTTGATGTCTCATATCATGCGGGACAAAGAGCCCACTTCCGTCAAGGAAGCCCTTGCACAAGATACTTGGAGAAAAGCCATGCACGTGGAACTGGATGCCATAGAGAAGAATAAAACTTGGGAGTTGGTTCCGAGGCCGTCGAAACGGTCTGTCATTGGTGTCAAGTGGGTCTTTAAGACCAAGTATACGTCAGATGGGTCCGTGGACAAACATAAAGCCAGACTTGTTGCTAAGGGTTATGCTCAACGACCTGGCATCAACTATGAGGATACCTTTGCACCGACAGCCACGATTCGGACCGTTCTTTCCCTTGCTTCTTCTCAGTGGTGGCCCGTATATCAGATGGATGTGAAATCTCTGTTCCTTAACGGTGACATGCATGATCTGGTTTACAAGTTGCGGAAGGCCTTGTATCGTCTTAAGCAGGCTCCCAGGGTTTGGAATCAAAAGATTGATTCCTTCTTTCTATGGACTGGATTTCAGAGATTAGTTGCAGATCCTAACTTGTATCTCTTTCGAGAACACGGCATGGTCACATTGATCATCCTTTATGTGGATGACCTCATTCTCACTGACAGTCATGACGAAGGCTGCCTTGTCAAAGGAGTTCGAGATGACCGATTTAGGCTTACTCCACTTCTTCTGGGATTGGAGATCTGGCAAACCCAGAGGGGGTTCATTGTCTCTCAGCAGCTGTATGTCCATGAGTTGCTTGAGGCCTTTGGGATGGAGAACTGCAAGACCCGAACACGAAGCTTACCGTCAGTGATCTTTGTGAGCCAGTTGATGCCTCTCTGTACCGGAAGCTCGTTGGTTCATTGATCTAGTTGCTGAACACCAGATTGGACTTGAGCTTTCCTGTGGGACTGTTGAGCTCGTTTATGCAGACGCCGTTGAAGTCTCACTGGGACGCAAGATTACGGATCTTGCAGTGTCTGCAGGGTACGAAGGATCTTGGACTCTTCTACGCCACTGGAGGTGAAACGAAGGACCGAGTTCGACTCCAAGGTTGGAGTGACTCAGATTGGGGAGGAGATCCAGACACGAGGAGATCTACATCAGGCTACAGTTTTACCCTCGACTCAGGAACTGTTTCATGGAGCAGCAAGAGGCATCCAACTATTGCCTTGTAGTCTACAGAGGCAGAGTACCGGGCTGCTTGTGGTGCAGTTTGCGAGGTTGTGTGGCTGCGGAGGTTGCTTGGCGAGATTGGGTTTCCACAGAAGGAGCCCACGGTCATCCAATGCGATAACTAGAGTTTTTTTTTTTCGAGAGAGAAGATCCTTTCATTAGTTATAAAAAAAACGCCCGTAGGGCTACAAAAGATTCTCTCCTGATCACAAGAAAAAACAGAGCAGAGAAAACAGCAGGGTAGCCAGGGAGACTCTCCCTAGGTGCTGAAACGTACAAGTATCAGTACAAAGAACTGAATGGCTATATCATACAATAGGAGGGGGGAAAAGCCAAACAGGTGGCCTGTAGTGCCAGCGGGGGGACCCCGCGTGAAGGGTATAGAAGGGGCCGCTGCGCCAGGTGGTGTGAAAGGCCTGGCGCCGCAAGATCGCCTCATCCGAGTCGCCCCGAATGCGGTCGTACTGTCCCCGCAAGGTGTGGATCAACTCCTGCCAGATCCCCCGAACAGTCTCTGCTGGTGGCTCCAGTCTCCCCTCAAAGGCCCTGAAACACCGGGCCTTCCAGGTGAACCAGATGGTGATGCTGCTGAGGAGCTCCCATCGTAGATCCCTCTCCTGTGTCCAGCTGGCGGATGAGAAATCCGGTGAAGGAACAAGGCGACGCTGGCCCCTAATGAATCTGATGGCCTGGCTGTCCTGCTCCGTCTCATAGCCCATAGCAGGCCCTGACGAAGTCGACCAAGCAGCGGCACCCCACGTATACAGACCCTCTAGAGAGAGGGGGGCCAGAATACGCAGCATCCGCAGCCAAATCAGCTGCGCCTGAGGGCAGTCCCAAAGGCAATGTCTTTGTGTCTCCATAGGGTGGCCGCATCGAACGCAGGCCGCCGAAAGACCGCTGTAGACAAGCCAGGTGCCAACTGCTGAGCCCCTGTGGGCGACCAGCCACTGGAAAGTCGAGATCCTGCGGGCCTGTCGACTAGCCCAGAGCCGGGCCCAAAAATCCTCCAGAAACTCCTGTGAGAGTCCCTGTAGCCGCCACTGCCCCGCTGCAGCTGGAGAGACCATCCTCCTCGCGGTCAAAATATGCCGTCCCAACCGAACAGTAAACTAAAAAAAGGTAATCTCTGTGGCCTCAAGGGATGCATAAGGATCGTGCCACTCGTACTCACCAGGGTCCCACTGTAGCCGGGCCAAGGGGCGCGCTGCATATGCCCATATGCGCCAATCCGGGAGCACATCAACAGGGTCTGGGTCAATATGCCACTTCCGAGAAGCAACGGCCACTATCCGTATCCTCTGAAAGGTGCACTTTGCAACCAAAGGCGACTCCACATCCACTCTCTGAAGTCTGCCCTCATCCTGAATCTCATAGTAGAGGCATCTGCCATCCTCAGTGCAAGCTCTGACAGCAATCACGATCTCCAACTGTGTAAAGGCTCCCATCCACCGTGGGGCCACTAGCTCGATAGGCGTGAACCACTCCTCTGTGAGTGCCTCCTGAATGTCATCCCTCATAATCAACCCCCCCTCCACCTGGATCTCCTCTAGTAGACTGCAGAAGGCCTCTAGTCTCCAAAGCTACGTGCTGGGCCTGCCCGCCAAAGGTCCCCAGGCTAGACGAGGCCGAGAACCCAGCATATGACCCTACTCTGTGTGAACCGCTGGGCTCCAGATGAGCGGCTGTCTGGCCCGCTCCTCAACACAAGAAGGAGGTCGCTAAGAGAGCCCCGGTCTCAGCAGCTCCCAAGCTCTCAGAATGCTCAAAGCAAATCTGTCCTCCCATCCTCTACTGAGGCCTGTCCTCCTCATCTCTATGAAGATCCATCGAATCTCTGGTGCCCAAGTGCCCCCTGCAGGGGGAGCCCGAGCCTGTAGCCGCTGCAAGAGAAGCTCTTTCCAAGGCTCAACGCCTGGAAGCAGCCCCCGAACAATAAGCTTCCCCAATAAGGCTCTACTCTGATCGACTGGATCTATAATGCCCAAGCCTCCCTACGGAAGTGTAATAACTGCCCATGCAACCTTTGCTCGAGCTGGCTGACCGTCCCGCCCAGACCAAAGAAAGTTCCTGATCAGCCTCTGTACCTGGCTGATGCAAGAGCTCGAGAAGATCCAACAAGACGTAATGTACCACATGGTCGCTAACAGCACCTGATTTGCCACCACCACCCTCCCAGCCAAGGATAGTCGAGCTGTACTCCAATACAAAAGCTTCTTCCGAATGCTCAGAAGAAGCGGGGCAATCTGCTGCTCAGGTGACAAATCTAGTCCAATCTGGCATCCCAAATACCGCACTGCTGTGCCAGGAGGAATCCATCTAAAGCCGGGGTCCGGGCTCCATGCCGAAGTGGGAGCGCTACTGATCCAAAAGGCCACTGTCTTGCGCCAATTGATCAATGCTCCTGAAGCTGCACTAAAAACCTGGAGCAACTGCTCTGCCCGAAGAAGATTGGCCTCCTGGCCATGCAAAAATAAGCCCGTGTCGTCTGCAAACTCAGCATCGAGCAGGTCCTCCCCCCGAACTGGGAGCTGGAGTCCTCTCAAACCAACCTCCTCTGCCGTCAAATACATGCTCATAGCCTCCGCAAAGAAGAGAAAAAGAAAAGGGGCGAGGGGACACCCCTGACGGACTGATCTGGTCAGCTCAAAACTCGGCCCCCGTCCTCCTGCAATCAACACCTGGCTGCGAGCTGTGGAATACAGAGCCGCCACCCCTCTAATCCAACCTGGCTCAAAGCCCAGGCGAAGCATAGTGCCCTCTAAGAAACCCCAATTGACTCTATCGTATGCCTTCTCAAAATCGAGAAGCATCACGACCAAGTCCTCACCAAGAAATCTAGCTCGGGCCGTCGCCTCCCAGAAGGTGAAAATGTTGTCAAGGATACTACGCTCCTTGACGAATCCTGTCTGGGTAGCATGAATCAACTCCCCCAGGAAGGGCTCGATCCTCAAACTCAAGGCCTTTGCTAAGACCTTGTAGACAGTATTGAGGATCGTAATAGGTCTCCAATGCCGAATATCATATCTGATACTCCCTCCCCCTTGGGGATGAGAAAGATCAAGCCCTCTGAAAAGCTCTGTGGCATCACCCCAGTGTCCAAAACATACTGAAAGCCCGTGCGGAGGCCTGGCCCCAAAAGGTCCCAATAGCGCATAAAAAAGGCAGGCGTCAGCCCGTCCTCCCCTGGGCAACTATGGCGCGGCAGGACCCTCAAGGCCTCAGCAAGCTCAACCTCTGAAAGAGGCGCACCAAGGACTGTACGCATACGATCTGTGACCCTCCTTTGTACCTGGGCCCACACCGTCTGTCTGCAAGCATCCCGAGCCTCAGTGGCTGGCTCCGCTGAAAGCAGGTCTCTATAGAACCCAGTGGCAATGGCTCTCATCTCCCCGGGCTCAATAGCTACAGACCCGTCCGGCCTCCCAAGCTGACGGACTCCTGCTCGAGCATGGCGGGGTCCAATAATCTCAAAAAACTCCCCAGTCACTCTATCCCCAAGCTGCGTCCACTGAGAGGCCTGGCGACGATAGTAAAACTCATGTCTCTGCTCCTCTGCCTCTCTAACCTCTTGGCGTGCCTGGCTCAGCTGGGACGCCACCCATTCACATGCAGGCTGCTGCTCCTGAAGGCGCTGAAGCGAAGCAAGGCTGCATCTCAGCCGCTGCTCTCGCTCGCGAATCTCTCCCAACCGTGTCAAAGCTGCAACGTGCAGAAAAGAGCTAAGCTCCACGAGTCCCTAGGCACACTGGCCTGCTGCATCCTGGTCAGAGCACTGACTATCATGCCAGATCCTCTCAATGTCCTCTGCGAGACTAGGATCTGTAAGTACCCTCTCTGGGATCCTCAACTGCAAGCTAGGCTCCCGTGTCCTCTCCTCAAGCGTCAAAATAACTGGCGCATGATATGAAAATGAGGTGCCAGCGAGAATGCCAACGGAGCCCCCTCGCTCCCCTAACCAGTCGCCCACATAAAAGCGATCAATCCGTGATAGATTAGTCCCTCCCTGTCTCTCGGCGATCCGACCGAGAGAAACTAAGACTGTCCTGAGAGCGGGAGAAGGCCCCATGCTGCCATGCATCAGTGATCCTCAGTGACATGCAAAATCGCTCCCAAGCTGCAGGCTCCGTGCCGTGCACTGTAACATGACTGCCTCCCACCCTTTCAGCCGGGTCCTCAAGCATGTTGAAGTCACCCCCGACACACCAATGTGCGGCCTCTGGCAATGCATCCGTAACCTGGGTCCAGAACTCTGCTCTGGCACTAGCATGGTTGGGCGCATAGACGTTGAGCACGCCCACTAGCTCATCATGCATTCTCAGAATGACATACTGTGCTCTACCAGGCACAATGATCCCTCGATCCACAATGGCCTGCCACCATACATCTGCAATGACCATGCATACTCCTCCCTGTCCACCCAAAGAACCAAACCCTGCAGACCAAAAGGTGTCCCATCTACCACGCATCACCGAACCATATCTCCGGATCCTACTCTCACCCAAGTGGTGCTCCTGCATCATCAAAATATCAATGCTACCACCAACCAGGCATCTCTGAAGCTCCTGCCTCAAGCAACCACGATAGCGTATATAATGTGCTCCGCCAAGGCCCTGCACATTCCATGAGATGATCCTCATGGATGACCTGCTGAGGTGGATGCTGTCTCAGCCGTACGGCGGGCCTTCGCAAGCGGCTTGGATGGAGAATAGTCCCCATCCGAGCGGCTGCGAATCTGCCCACCCGGTCTACTGCAAGAATCACGGATCAGGCGCCAGTGGCTGTGTCCCATGGCGACTGCCTCCCGTTCAGACAGAGCAACCTCGTGTATACATATATATCCAAGGTCGCGTGCTAAGTCTGCCACTATGCGAACGACCAAATGACGAATCCCTAAGGCATCCACACTCCCGGGATCCAAGAAAAAATGAGCCAACTCCCATAGTCGGCCTATCACATCTGTCACCTCCAGATCGCTCACATGATGAGAAAACTCAACTGCTTGAGTCTTCAAAGTGCTAAGAGCGAGCTCTAGAGTCCACTCCCGGTCGCATGGGCCACATAGAGGGAACGAGAAGGCCACCGCTGAATCAAGTGCCTCCTCCCCGCGGGCCGGAGGAATCACTACATGAACTCTGATGGGTGCTGGCTCATGGGGGCCCTCTGCTCCAAAAAGCCGTGTGAAGGCGTAATCAAAAGCCTCCGAGCGCTGTCTAGTGCCGAGGCGACTCAGCCGACTGCGGATAGATGATATCCGTGAAGCCCGAATCGGCATGGTAAGTCTCCTCTGTGGTGCTCGAGCGAGGTCGGTGCTCAGTGCCCTCCGGAGTCCGGACTGCAGGTGAACGCCAGGGGACTGCCAGGGCCTCCCGGGGAGGTGAGGCGGGCGGGGGGGGAGGAGGGGGGGGCGAGGGGGAGTCGCTGCCGAAACCAGAGCGAGGACGGGAGGAGGCGAAGATGGAAGCGAGGCGGTGGGGGGGGGACGGGGGTGGGGGGGGGTGGAGGAGGGGGTGCTGGCATCTCCTAGTCCTCAGTCGTCGCAGGGGTCTCCTCCTTAAGGGGAGCAAAGCTGTTCCTCACGGGAACCCAGTGATGCTGAGACTGTGGCTGCTGCTGCAGCAGTCTCTGGGCGTGCTGTTGTGGCTGTCTCCCTCGACGGCGCCCCTGTCCAGGCTGCCACTCCGAGGTCTCTGTGGCCTGAGCAGGTGTCCCGGAGGCTGCCTGTCGAGCCGCACCTGTGGGCGGGCCATCGGGGGCCTGCTGCTGTGGTGAGGATCGGGGTCTCCTGCGAGGGCAGGCCTTGGCCAGATGGCCGACCTGCCTGCAAATGGAGCACTGGTTCGGGAGCCCCGAGAACTCCACTCTCTGATCAATCCACCCCCCCCCCCCCTATCCTAGGTAGCTGAATGACCTTAGGAAGAGAGGAGATGTCAGACACCAAAACTCTGACCGAAGGTAGCCCAGCTGCTCTGGCCACCACTGAAGCTGCTGTGGGGCCAGTCTCTAGTACCGAGCCCACCAATGCTCCTAGCCTAGAGAGGAGCGGAAGATACTCCCGACGGAGTCCAGGGAAACAAACTGTAACATGGAAAAGGCGCTCTCCCTGCTCGGCCGGTGCTGGGTCAAAGCCATGCTGCCAAGGTCTGAAGAAAGTCCGAGCACCCCTGATGTCAAGGGGACTCATGGCTAGGACCTTGGCCACGCTCTGGGCGGTCTCGAACTCGATCTGGTAATGTCCACGGCCCAGTAGCTGTACGTCCAGGATCTTGCCCACATCTGCAAGAAGGCGGGCCTGGAGAAGATCCCCGATCTCCCCTCTGCTGGGGCGAGTGCCAACTATACGGCAGATGGTGGAATGAGCCTGGAGGCGTTCCACCTCTGCGGTGAGGCTCGCTTCCTCTTCTGGCGAAAGAGAAAGCCTGATGGGGTGTCCTCAGGGGGGCGGGCGAGGGGGCTGCGGGGGAGTCCCTCTGAGGCGGGGCCGGAGGAGCCATCAGAGTCTGAAGCTATGGCGAAGGCGAGGCGAAGGCGGAGATCCTGCAAGAACCGAGCTACACACAGAGAGGCGGAAGATGAAGGCCGGAGAAAAAAAGGGAAAACCCCCCTAGGGGCGGAAATCGGCAAGAAAAGGGAGGGGGGGGCGAGGTGGCGAAGGAGAAGCCCTAGGGGGGGGGGGGGGGGGGGAGCTGCGCGCAAGAGGGGTGGGGGGGAGAAAGAGCTGGCGGAGGGGGGGGTCAGGGCGCTGCAGAGGGGAGGCGGGCGCGAAAAGAAGGGGGGGCGCGAAGGAGAGGAGGGGCGGCGGGCAGAACAACGAGGGGGGCGCAGTAGCGAGGGCAGGCGAGGGGGGCAAGGGGGGGGGGGGGCGCGAGGGGGCGAGCAGGCAGGTAGGCGGGGGGCGTAGGTGTGCAGGTAGCGCAGGGAGGGGCGGGAGCTTCAGCGAGCCAAAAAATTATGGGAGAATTTGCGATAACTAGAGTTGTATCGCTATTGCTCGGAACCCAAACTTCCATGCCCGAACCAAGCACATAGAGGTACAATATCACTTTGTTCGTGAGAAGATCTTAGTTGGTGACATCTTGTAACACGCGGAAGCTCTGGGTAGTCTTCTTTCAGCCCTAAACACTCTTGGAAACCTTCTGATGCAAAAACGCACCATCTGATGCAAAAACGCAGGTAGAGAGAGAGTAGAGAGAGAGAGAGAGAGAGAGAGAGAGAGAGAGAAGTGCTGGAAATTCAGTATATACTATGGTACAAAAAGGTACATATCTTGCAGCCCTTGGCTGCCTTCTTGAAAAGGTGGTAAAACACCAAAACCTGTCCCCTATGGGACCTCTAGTGATCCCAGCCCCTAGTGGGTTTGAATGAATGAAACCTTGAGCAAGAGGGGCTATTTATAGCCCCTTGCACTACATGGGGAACTGGCCGACTGCTGGTCGGCCAGTTCATACTTCATTAATGCCTTCTTTAAGCCAACCGACTGGATATCCTCCTGCGCATGCTGCTGCCCCCTTATCTGCTGGTTCAGCCGACCCTGTTATGGGTAGCCGACACCTCCTGTCCTGCAGCCGACTCACTTCTGCAGCCAGCCTACTCCACTTACCTGGCTCCTGCGCTTCAGCTGTCTGCTACCTTCCATGATCCCACTTGTCCTGCTCCACGTCCACTTCAGATGATACACCTGAAGCTCTGATCATTCTGGTTCTACCTATCTTCTACTGGTTCATGGTCTTTATCTGTTTGCCCCTTCTGGATTTAGCCTTGAGAAGGTCCATGGCATTGCTTATGCACATGACATCCCCCTCTGCTAAACTTGATGACGGGAATCCAACCTGCTCTTGGATGACTGTCATCATCCCAATCCTGTCCCGAAGTCCCTCTGTCATCTTCCATCCCTGGCAAACCTTTTTCTCTGAAAATCCAGTCTGTTCTCCAAACCACTCTGTCTCTGATGAAGATCTATGCATCTGGTCTTCCTCTAGTCCACAATTCATTCCTGCCCTGACTCTGAACACCGTCTTGGTCGTCAGATGCAAAAACGCACCATCTGATGCAAAAACGCAGGTAGAGAGAGAGTAGAGAGAGAGAGAGAGAGAAGTGCTGGAAATTCAGTATATACTATGGTACAAAAAGGTACATATCTTGCAGCCCTTGGCTGCCTTCTTGAAAAGGTGGCAAAACACCAAAACATGTCCCCTATGGGACCTCTAGTGATCCCAACCCCTAGTGGGTTTGAATGAATGAAACCTTGAGCAAGAGGGGCTATTTATAGCCCCTTGGACTACATGGGGAACTGGCCGACTGCTGGTCGGCCAGTTCATACTTCATTAATGCCTTTTTTAAGCCAGCCGACTGGACATCCTCCTGCGCATGCTGCTGCCCCCTTATCTGCTGGTTCAGCCGACCCTGTTATGGGCCTCCTGTCCTGCAGCCGACTCACTTCTGCAGCCAGCCTACTGCACTTACCTGGATCCGCCTTCCATGATCCCACTTGTCCTGCTCCACGTCCACTTCAAATGATACACCTGAAGCTCTGATCATTCTGGTTCCACCTATCTTCTACTGGTTCATGGTCTTTATCTGTTTGCCCCTGCTGGATTTAGCCTTGAGGTCCATGGCATTGCTTATGCACATGACACATCTTGCTTCCTTATCGTTCGACGGAGGACAATGTGGCAGACCTCTTCACGAAGTCTCTACCTCAGGCTATGCTTCGACAGCACTCCAGCTCACTAGGGTTGGTTCCACATCCACGAGCTGAGAGGGGGTGTTAGCAGTCATCTCTTGTCTGTACACACTGTCAGGGCCTCTGTTGTGGTTGTGCCCGCCCGTTTTAGTGTCTTCCCATTTTTCCTCTCTCTCCGTGTATTTTTTCCTATTTTTTGGAGGTGTGTTTGGACTGTCGGCTGCCTTTAGGTGCTGCCCAGCTGCTCTGGTGCTACCCAACCTGTCCCTCAGTGCTAGCCGACTATATGTATTCTCTGGCCGACTTACCTTTTTGCTGGTCATGAGCAGTCAGGGCTGCTGTCGGCTGTTTATGGGCTGGTCAACCAACAGCCTGGGGCCATATAAAATGGCCCCTTTCCCCCCACACTCCACATTGTGTATTTTCCGAGATTTTCTTTGGTGTATATAGCAGAGTTACACAGCTTCTCTCTCTCTTTCATCTGTCTTGCGCCGCCTGGACACAAACATCAATAATGCAGATCCCGACTGTCACGTGCATCCCGCACTTGGATGCCACGTAGACATTTCTGTACAGAAGGTGCAGGACCTGGGATGGTGAACTAGTCCAATGTGAGCCCAGTCCCCGGGACGAGTCAGCCATGTCCGAGGTCAGGTGTGCATTGTCTTGCACAGGAGTCTAAGGTCAGGTGTGCACTGTCCTGCACATGAAACAGTGCCAGTCCGCCCTGTGAGTCTCCCTCTAGAATGATGTCAGTGGTTCTGTGTATCTGGTATGGTACCGGATGCCAGATCACTGAGTAGATTATGTTTAGGACAAGGGGCCAGCCCATAGGGCTACCCCGGAGCTTAGTATGGGCATGGGAATGGTGTGAAACCATCCCCATGAGGGCCAAGAAGGGCCAGGCTGGACCCACCAGCCATGGAAGGGCTGTGGGACAGCCCTAGGGCAAAGATAAGGCTATTTTCAGGAGCATACAGCCTTTAGATGGCTGTAGGGCATGTATGGGGCAGCCCATACAAGCTGCCCAGCCTTGGGATTGTGGACAAAAGTGGTGTCCAGCCAATCAGAAGCAGGCGCATCACTTTCAGCCTGTTAGGAAAAAAAGGCAGTATTTTTTGAGATTTAATTCAGCATTTATTGCTGAATTTCCACCAGTCGTGGGACATAGCCTGTTTGTCAGCTGGCCGACCGCTCCAAAGGAGGAGTATAAATAGTGGAGGCCATAATCCCATCATTCATCTCAGTTTTTCACCAAGTGCTCAAGCCAATCAAGGGCCAGTCAGGCCAAGGAGATTGCCAAGCAAAGGGGTGGACTTCTGAAGGTCAAGGGCAGGATTTTCCAGCCAAGAAAAGGTCAAGTTTCCTGTATTTGTTTTCAGATTTACATCATTCTAATAAAGCAAATACACCATCCGTGGTGGGGGCCCTACAGAGGGTAATTGGGACCCAATACTTTGTCCTCTCCATCTCGCCCTTCTCTCTCTATTTTCTGCACGTCTCCTTTCACTTTGTGCGTTAATTCCGTCGCGAAAAGAGTGCTGATTTCTGAGTTTTGAAGTACGGATCCTTCTCCGAAGCTTCCGCATATTACAGCGGTATTAGAGCCTACTTCAAGGACAAAGATTCAGCAAAGAAAACCAGAAAATTTTTTCGCTCGTGTGGTTGGTTTTTAGACGCCGGTGGACTACCCCTTTCGGTGTGACTCCTGTCCCTCGAAGGACGGTTGGTTTTTAGCCTCCGGAAGTCTCCCACACAGATAGTGGATGGTCAGATTGCGTTCCAGAAAGGAATTGCATTTTCCCGCTATGGCGAGCTTCGGCGACGAGAGAGAACCAGAACCATGGGACCAGAGTGCACCAGGCAGCCCAACTAGGGCACCAGGCTTGAGTGTCACAGACATGTTCCAGCAGATGATGCGAGCAATCGCAGACCAGACAGCCAAGTTGGATGAGCAGAAGGCGCGGATCTTGGCTTTGGAGGAGCGTTGTCGCTCTCCAACGTCGCGTTTTCCATCTCCTCCTCCCTCTCCTTCCGTATCCCAGATACCAGATCCTCGTCACAGGGACCCTCTTGCGGGGTCACAGCCGCAGCCAAGCTCCTTGCTTGAGTTGCAGATGCGTGCATTGGAGATTCGACAACGAGAAGACGACGCCATGCGACGCGTGGAACACGAGAGTTACCTCAGAGCTTTGGACGCCAGATTGACACCAGCGGCGCCCTCGATTCATTTTCCCGAGAAAATGAATTTCAGTAAGTATAATGGTAAACTCGATCCCACAACTCTTTATTCATGGTTGCATCAATTTGAAGCTTACTTTGCCGCAGTTAGGAAAACAGATACTGACAAAGTGATCTTAGCTAGTTGGTACTTGGAAGGTGAGGCCATTCCTTGGTGGACTCAGTGGGCTCATGCCCACACCAGAGCAGGTATGGCAGTTTATGGGTGGGACGAATTCGTCCGCGACCTTAAGCAGCGGTTTCTACCGCCCCACTACCTTGAGCGACTCGAAGACGAGTTCAGGGGAGCGCATCAGAACGCGCAACCAGTCCTTCAGTTTGCCAATAAAATTTCGACCTTGTGTCTGCAATTGGGCTTATCTGATACGGACAAGAAAGGGCAGTTTTTGTATGGCTTGGAAACGCAAATCCAATGGGAGGTGCGTATGTTTAGGCCAGCCACCTTTGAGGACGCACTCTCGCTTGCACAGAGTGCAGAAATGAAACACAATGGTGGCAAGCCCAAGACTTCCCAGCCGGCTTCTCCTAGGGCTAACACCTCGGGAGGCAAAAGCCAGAACCAGACGGGGTCTTCCCCAGGACAGAGCCCGGGAGCCTCTGGCTCCAAGAACTCGAACAATGCGTCTAAGCTTACTCCAGACTAGAAAGCGGAGGTAGGCAAGACAGGTGGCAAGTTAAGTGCTGAGGAGCTTTCTCAGTACAAGGAGGGTAGATGTTTCTTTTGTCACACAAAAGGACATACTTCTCGGGATTGTCCGAAGAAGCCTCCAAAGGCCGTCGCCGCCTCCACAGCTTCCGTGGTGAGCACAGCTCCCACACAGACCCCAGCGGCTACCCTAGTTCTTCAACCCCCGGTGCTTCAGTTGGAGCAATTATTAGCCGGGAGCTCAAAGATAAGCAGAAGGGCGCCCATGACCAGGAGTATGAGCGCAACGAATTGCTCAAGTCCTTTGGCTACATAGGTGGCCAGAGAGTCGTTGTCTTGTTTGACAGCGGCAGCACGGAGGATGTGGTCACGGAACAGGCCGCTAGGCGTGCCCGTTTCGAGCTGACTCCGGTGGACAAACAGGTGGAGGGTTTTAGCACAGGTATGACAACGAGCGTCAAGTATGAAGCTCTAGGTGCTAAGTTAGTGATTCAGGGCATAGAGTTTGTGCGTGACTTTATGGTTGCCCCTCTTGTAGGAGCAGACATAATTTTGGGTATCCAATGGTTTCACAAGTTTCTTCCTGATGTCAAGTGGGACAAGCACACGTTTCAAATCAATCGGAATGTGTCGAACACCCCGGTGACCATTAAGTGTGAGCCAGGTATTCCAAACTTTCCGCTTATAAGCCACTTGCAGGCTAAGCGAGCAGTCAGAAAAGGCGCACAGTGTGTGATGATTTACATCCAGACATCCCAGACGGTAGCCAGTGCTTCCGAGAAGTACTCGGTCCTCCATGAAAAGTTCCAAAAGATTTTTCTTCGGGACAGTGACCGAAGGGACATGAAGTTTTCGGAAGGGGATTGGGTGTATCTTCGGATTATGAAGCAAATATTGAAGCAGGTGGGCAAGCGATGCCCAAAGTTGTCTTTCACGAGCTTCGGGCCATTTCCCATCCGGAAAAGGATTAATGAGATGTCTATGCAGTTAAAGCTACCTCCGAGTTGGACTATGCACGATGTATTTCATGTCAGTTGGTTAAAGCCATATACAGGTCCACCCCCTTCAGAGGTCAAAGACGAAGCGGAACCAGACATTGTTGATGAAGCAGAAGTAATGGTTCCAGAACAGATCCTTCTGCACCGTTTCAAGCATGGCTCAGGCCGAAGACTACGACAGTTCCTCACCAAGTTTTAGGATCGAGGAACTCATGAAGCGGTATGGCTCGACAAAGAATTTTTCGAAAACTATCCGGCATTATTGACGGATTATTTGGAGGCTATGCAGCTTCCGTCAAGTTAAGCAGAAGGGGATGTGAATGTCACGTGCATCCCGCACTTGGATGCCACATAGACATTTCTGTACAGAAGGTGCAGGACCTGGGATGGTGAACTGGTCCCATGTGAGCCCAGTCCAGGACGAGTCAGCCATGTCCGAGGTCAGGTGTGCATTGTCTTGCACAGGAGTCTAAGGTCAGGTGTGCACTGTCCTGCACATGAAACAGTGCCAGTCCGCCCTGTGAGTCTCCCTCTAGAATGATGTCAGTGGTTCTGTGTATCTGGTATGGTACCGGATGCCAGATCACTGAGTAGATTATGTTTAGGACAAGGGGCCAGCCCATAGGGCTACCCCGGAGCTTAGTATGGGCATGGGAATGGTGTGAAACCATCCCCATGAGGGCCAAGAAGGGCCAGGCTGGACCCACCAGCCATGGAAGGGCTGTGGGACAGCCCTAGGGCAAAGATAAGGCTATTTTCAGGAGCATACAGCCTTTAGATGGCTGTAGGGCATGTATGGGGCAGCCCATACAAGCTGCACAGCCTTGGGATTGTGGACAAAAGTGGTGTGGACAAAAGTGGTGTCCAGCCAATCAAAAGCAGGTGCATCACTTTCAGCCTGTTAGGAAAAAAAGGCAGTATTTTTTGAGATTTAATTCAGCATTTATTGCTGAATTTCCACCAGACGTGGGACATAGCCTGTTTTTCAGCTGGCCGACTGCTCCTGAGGAGGAGTATAAATAGTGGAGGCCATAATCCCATCATTCATCTCAGTTTTTCACCAAGTGCTCAAGCCAATCAAGGGCCAGTCAAGCCAAGGAGATTGCCAAGCAAAGGGGTGGACTTCTGAAGGTCAAGGGCAGATTTTCCAGCCAAGAAAAGGTCAAGTTTCCTGTATTTGTTTTCAGATTTACATCATTCTAATAAAGCAAATACACCATCCGTGGTGGGGGCCCTACAGAGGGTAATTGGGACCCAATACTGTGTCCTCTCCATCTCCCCCTTCTCTCTCTATTTTCTGCACATCTCCTTTCAGTTTGTGCGTTAATTCCATCGCGAAAAGAGTGCTGATTTCTGAGTTTTGAAGTACCGATCCTTCTCCGAAGCTTCCGCATATTACACCGACCTACCTAATGCAGCCGACACAACCATATCTTGTTTTCCATGCAGCCGAGTGTCCACTCTAGTCCATCCCTTGCCTAAACTTGCACTTCAATGCTCCAAAATATCTGGTTCTAATGAGTCTTTATCATGTCGCCTCCAAGATTAGCCCTGAGATTAGCATGTACATGTGTGTGCACATGACAAGTTGTCTTCATTTCTGCTGTGCATTCTGACACACAAGACGTCACCTCCTACCCGTTGTACAACTATATGAACATTCACATGTTGCCCTACGGTGTTGACGTCATCCTACAACCATAAAGTTGATATCATCCTGTTGTTGTAGAACTATTAGACATCTACCGCATTGTCCATATGATGTTGACCGCTTGGCCCTATTGCTGACATCATCCAAAAGCATGGAAAGTCTTGGAAATCTCTAAAAAGTGTTGGACCCAAAAACTCGGTACGACTCGAAGATTATACGACTAAGGTAATCACACATCCCGAGGACTCTTTGCCATTGGTATGTACGTGTAGAGTTTCTAGTAAGGACTGAGGTAAAGCAAGATATCGAGCATTAGGTGGCAAATTTGTCACGTGCATCCCGCACTTGGATGCCACGTAGACATATCTGTACAAAAGGTGCAGGACCTGGGATGGAAAACTGGTCCCATGTGAGCCCAGTCCGGGACGAGTCAAAGGTGCGTATGTTTAGGCCAGCCACCTTCGAAGACGCACTCTTGCTTGCGTAGAGTGCTGAAATGAAGCATAATGGTGGCAAGCCCAAGACTTCCCAGCCGGCTACTCCCAAGACTACTGCCTCAGGGGGGAAAAAGGCCAGAACCACACAGGGTCTTCCCCAGGACAGAGCACTGGAGCCTCTGGCTTCAAGAACTCAAACAATGCGTCCAAGCTTACTCCAGACCAGAAAGCGAAGGCAGGCAAGACGGGTGGCAAGTTGAGTGCTGAGGAGATTTCTCAGTACAAGGAGAGTAGGTGTTTGTTTTGTCATACAAAAGGCCACATTTCTCAGGAATGTCCTAAGAAGACTACCACTCCAAAGACCGCCGCCTCAGCTTCCACAACTTCCGTAGTGAGCCTAGCTCCCACACAGACCCCAGTGGGGGCTGCCCCTAGTTCTTCAAATCCCAATGCTTCAGTTGGAGCAATCACTAGTCAGGAGCTCGAAGATAAGCAAAAGGGCGCCCATGACCAAGAGTATGAGAGCAACGAATTGCTCAAGACCTTTGGCTACATAGGTGGCCAGAGAGGAGTCGTCTTGTTTGACAGCGGCAGCATGGAGGACGTGGTCACGGAACAGGCCGCTCGGCGTGCCCGTTTCGTCCTGACTTCGGTGAACAAACAACTTGAGGGTTTTAACCCACCAGCCATGGGATGGCCATGGAGGGGCTGTAGACAGCCCTAGGGCTCCTGGACAGGTGGCCGACTGGTTACACAGCCCCTAGGGGACTGTAGACCACGTGTCGGGCAGCCCACACACGCTGTCCAGCAGCCAAATCTGAGGTGCGTGGTGGCCAGCATTTATTTTAGTCATGCGCAGCATTTTTTAGCATTTAATTATGTATTTTCTAGTCGTGGAGCATTTTAAGGACAGCCGACTGTTGTAGAACCAACCGACTGGATGTCCTGAAGGGTATAAATACCAAAGCCACAAATCAGTTCATTTATCTCATAATTCACCAAGTGCTAAAGCTGAACCAAGGGCTAGGACAGCCAAGAACAAGCTAATGCAAAAGGGGTGAAGGATTGAAGGTCAAGGGCAGAGATCCATCTCAACCAAGAAGGTTCAGTCAGTCTTTTATTTCAGTTTTTTGCATCATTCTAATAAAAGCAAATACACCATTCGTGGTGCCTTCCTTTGAGCAAATACACCATTCGTGGGGCCTACAGAGGGTATTCGGGACCAAATACTATGTCCTCTTCTCCCTCCCTCCCTCCCTCCCTCCCTCCCCCTCTCTCTCTCTCTCTCTCTCTCTCTCTCTCTCTCTCTCTCTCTCTCTCTATTTTTCTGCACATCTATATTCAGTTTTGTGCGTTAATTTCGTCACAACAAGTGTGCTGTTTTCTGAGCATTGAAGTTACCGATCTCCCCCAAAGCTTCCGCATGTTACAAAATTTCCTTCAGCCTCCACCTTATTGTGGTATCATGTATTTGGGCAAGGAAAATCACGCTTTGTAAGCCCCTAGCAGTTT
The DNA here is from genome assembly GCF_041138505.1 of Cibotium barometz. NCBI lineage: Eukaryota > Viridiplantae > Streptophyta > Polypodiopsida > Cyatheales > Cibotiaceae > Cibotium > Cibotium barometz. Next base: position 20,406,058 of record NC_141051.1, read on the forward strand.
AGAAGGTAGTGCAACCAATCAATCATTTGTAATTCTTGAAGCACCTCTTCGTTTTAAGGGGAGGTTTGTTGGCTTTACTAAGGTTAAATGCAAAGCTCAAGGTGTAAGGATAGGCTAGAACTAGTAATAGAACAAATATTTATAGAGTTATTTGATACTCAAGGCAAGGCAAAAATAGACCTAGGACGGTCGTGCATGTAAAGTAGAGAAAAAGGCGGGCTATTTTAGAAGCCTATTTATTGATGTAAGGCTCATGGCCAAAAATAATAGAGTACATTTTTTCCTTTTGTCAATCTCTCATGTGTGTCACAATATAGTAATTAAGCTCCTTAGTCTCATCATCAATGCGTGACTCCTTGAAATGCTGTCACCATTGAACTTCCGCAAACAACATGAAGGGAGACAATGCTGAAATTTTCGTGTGACGAACTTTACCCACTCATAAATTACATCAACCTGAATGTTGACATTTGCATTGTGCCTCCTCCAACCACTGCCACCACGGCCTCTAATGTAGATCAAGGCTTGTATCCTTTTAGACTTTTCATCTGTCATTTGAAGGGGAGGCTTTTCTTATAAGCCTTGTGAACAGCTTCAAATTGGTGTGGAGTTTCCATCCTGCATCCACCAGATTGGTGAGCTTAATCAGCAGTCGTTCCCTCATAGTGACTGTTTAATCAGCAGATTGGTGAGCTTAATCAGCAGATGTCTTCTCATAGTGACTATTCCTAGAGCTGCTGACAAGAAGACTTTTGCACAGCCTCCAACACCACAGGTGAACCATCAGCCTCAACTGTAAAAATTTTGTCATTGCAAGGTCTCTTCTCCGCATGTGTGCAACTCACATGCTCCTTAGTCATTTGATTTGCACACATCTTCAAATCTGATCATCTACGTTTCTTTGCACCATAACCATCATTAATTCCTAGATTGCTCAACATCTTGAAGGAAAAAAGGAAAGACAGCATTGGTGTAATGGGGAGGTCTGTGGTTGCTGTGATCACAGCTTGCCAAATTCTATGATCTCAAATTGGGTTTTCATGTGTATACATAGCTCTACTATAATTATAGTGTCAAAGTCAAAATCATCTGCGGGACATGTGAAACAATGGTTCAGATGCATTGCTCGCTGGTAATAAGCCCATTCTAGCTGCTCCTTTGCCAGTGTATGATGCCTCGTGGTGATGCATGAGACATCATCTTTTCACGCAAGCAAACCATGTGAAATGTCATATAGGGCTCACAATGGCCTGTCTCTCTCCCGAACCACTCTGTATGGCGACCTCATAGATGTGCCTCATGCCACTAGAGGCCATAAAAGTGGAAAATCTCTACTGGAGATTCCATTTTGGCTGTCTTCTTCATGTAATGAATCAAAGCTCAAAATGATGGGCTTTAACCTAAACAAAGTCCCACATATACACACAAACACACGCACAAACACTCACTCATACATGTATTTCCATATTTATAACTATTTACTAGAGTTTGTGTTTGCCAACATACATGATTACTCTCTATCATTTTGATGTAATTAATGATTGATTAGGATAAAAATTTAGATTCTGAAGATACCTTGACAGACTGCATGAACTCTTGGCATTGGGCCGCCACAACTTCGGTCCGCGGGCCAGCTCCGCTTGCAAGCTCGTCCATCACGTTTCCCGCCAAATCCACTGCGTGCACGATCTTCTGCAAAGGAGCCCAAGATTCAGTCACTCTGGCGCCCGCCTGAGAAAACAAAAAATTCAGGGGGCTTTGACGAAAGGGCGGGGAAAAAACAAAGACCTTCTCGACATGGCAAAGACGCTGCAGAGAGGTGGACTGCGACGCCGCAGTTGTGCTGATGGCGCTCGACATATCAGAAGCCTCGCCTGTCTGTAAACCTCATATCATTGATGTTAATATTTTGCTAATATCAAATATTATGTGGCATTGTTACTTGGGTTCCCGCCGGGAATTTTTTATCCACGTGGCACGAAGGAAAAAACCGAAATAAAGAAAGTGCAGCACTCTGTATTAAAAAAAAAAATTTAAGGGTTAGGAAGTCTCCCTGTGTGAGCAAAGAGATAAAACTAGTGACAAAAGAGTTCTCCTTACGAGTTTTACAAGATACATTTTGTGCCATGTAAACCACTCCAACAAGCTATTTTAATCACGCTTTTGTAGCGCAAACAATTTTTTGGACATTGGTGAGTTAATGGGGTCAAAGTATAGCGAGCATGTTTGTGATGCAGCAAGGATGGGGAACTTCAGATTCAAGTTGTTAGAAAAGCTATCTCTACCCACCACAATGACTACAAATGAGTAGCCCAAGATCTTTTACATGAGGCTCTGGGCTACCAACAAAGTGTGAGCCAAGTCCAAGTTCTAATACTTTCGAAGGAAATTGGAGAAATCATGGTCTAGCATTGGGTTCATGAAAAAATGGGTTCGTTTTGTCTTGGACCCTGCTCAACTTTTGAAATATCTACCTCATCTTGAGACGAGAAGGAAAAATGCCACCTCTGTTTTTTTTATTATAGTGGCAATTGGATGAAATTATGAAAAATCGCATTTTTCTCTTCAACCCATGATGGGAAAGATTCGTGTCAGGTTCACTCAAAAATGTTTCTCGAACATAAGTCTGGTGGGTGCTTGTTGATAAGATTCAATTTGAGAGTCTGACAGGCAAAAGTAAGCCTGACGCATAGCTTGAGCTCTTCAATTATTCACATCATCCCCGACAAGTCAACTAACACCCTCACCATCATCGAAAGTGGTATCGGCATGATAAAAGTGAGTATGTGCATCACTCCTACTTCCCTACACTTGGTTGGATGGTATCATTCATGTCTTTTAGGGATATGGCTTGATTATTTCACATATACAGTCACATGTGAGCCTATCTTACCATGTCTCAATCAATGAAAAGTATTAGGGAATTTGTGGACTCAAAAAAGGATCCTCTAAGAAAATATTTATATAAAAAAAAGTGGACCCTTTGGATTGTCCAATGAGAACGTTTGGATTCTAGATCCATGTAACATAGATCTTATGACACAAGATTGAGCATAAAATTGGCACTTCACATTAAAAAAAGGAAAATGTCTAATGTACCTCTTTGTCCCACTTTTTTTTTTTAAAGTTAGCTAAGCTCAAGAAGGAGCTTGAAGATTATAAGAGGTCTCAACAAGAGAATGCAACTGTTATTGACACCCCTTAAGAAGGAGATTGAAGAGCTCAAGTCCAAAGATACCAAAGCCAACCCATGGTGCGCGGTATGCAACTCTCAAGGCCATCTCTCAAGTGAGTGTCCTTCCATGAAGTATTGCTTGTTCTACTCAAAAGGGGTCCATGAGGACAAGGAATGCTATCACCTCAAGGACCTTTACAAATGCACCACTAAAAACTTCACCAAGAAGAGGCTCCTCTAAATCCCTTCATGGAAGACTACATGGTGCCTCCAATCTTCCAATCGGCCCAAGTTTACTATCATCCAAATCCACGAGCCTATACAGCTACTCCCCCTACTAATCGTGTTTATGGGGCCATGCCAGCTTATAGAACCACCAACCAATGTCCCATTAGGCCTATCATTTTCTTCAGATGTGGCAGGAGTGAACATTACCAAACTCAATGTTCAGTACCAAAAGGCTCTCCATTGTGCTTGCACTGTTCAGAGGGCAAAGAGATCACAACACTCAAGATTGCCCCAAACCCATTCTCGCCACCCCTATAATCAACATGATTGAGGCAGTCACACCAATAGGTCCACAAGAGCCCCCCATAGTGGTGGGGAAATCACCCAAGCCAAGGAGCTTTGGGAGCCCCCTCACCTCCCCCACCCCAAGCAATAGTTGTAGTTTTGAGCATGGTGGAACAAGCATTTAAAAGCTGTAGGGGAGTTGAGCCAAACTCCCCCCCATGGAAATTGATGTACATCTTGGCCCTTCACTCCCCCTGCGTACCTCTCCTCCCTTGGGAGGCATGGTTCCATCTTGGGAATCAGTATTTTCAGCCCATTGTTGAAGGTGGAGATCCCCCTTTCTTAATTATGTTATTTGGGCTCACAAGCTGTCGAGCATTTTCAAAGCTTGGCTCAAAGGTGGATTCATCCAAGAAGCCTACATGATAAAAGCTCGTGTAATAGTGGTGGGTGACCCCAGGAGTAAGTTGGAGTCATGTCCATAGGAGTAGTGAACCATCATAGCCCAAGGGTGACAGTCTCCACATCGATGGAGCGCAAGTCTCTAGAGTCATCATAGATGGAAGGCCATGATTCAACATCATGCTAGAGGCGATCGAAAAAGCATTGGGGCTTTGCATCGCCGACCAAAGCGAATTCATGCCATCAAAGTGGCCGACCAAAGAGAATTCATGCCTTTAGGAATGGTGAGGTTAGTCCCAGTTGCCTTAGTAAAGAATTGATGTTCCACATGAATTTTGTAGTCCTGGACTTGCCCCAGGACTTGCCCGAGGCAAAGGAGTATATGCAGTCTATTGATAGGTTAGTCCCAATTGCCTTAGTAAAGAATTGATGTTCCATATGAATTTTGTAGTCCTAGACTTGCCCTCAGGCACAAGAGCATATACAGTCTATTGATAGGTTGATCGTGGTTATGAGCTACTTGGATGGTGCATGATTAGGGTCAGGGTGGCTTGCGTGTCGCCACAGTTGAAGGCACAATGACCTTATCCTTAGAGAAGGGTATTAATGAGGCCTCATATACATACTAGATACAAATACAAAAATCACACAACTATATCCTTCATTCAAAATATAAAAAATTCATACATTATATAGAAACACCAAAAATATTATAGTGAGCAAAAATCCTTTTAATTAAATAAAATGAGTGAAGAGAGCTTGAACAATAGATATAAACAGAAAAATCACATAACTACCATTATTATTTTCTTTATTCAACACGTCAAAAAAATCACACAACATACTAAATCATGTAACTACCACTATTATTTTCGTTTTCAACACATCAAAAAAATCACACAACATACTAAACCACCAAAAAGTACTTACACCAAGACTAGAAAAACATGCAAAAGTATGAATTTTACAAAGAAGTGTACCTTCTAGAAACTCTATTAGTAGTTATGTCAATACAAGATTTTTTCCCTATAATAATGAAATGAAATTGTACAAAAGTTTTGGATCTTTTATATATGATACTTTTGTTTTAAGTCAAAATAGTCATATATAGGAATGTTAAGTTGCGACAAGGATTACACATGAGGATGAGGTGATAACACATGTCCTTGTGCAAGTAAAAACATTGGTTCTAACTTATGTTTCTTGTGGATGGTGGCAACTGCGGGTAGGTGTAGCTTTTCCCCTTCAACTCTTCAATGTTGGATTGTGAAAGACTTGATAAATGCTTTTCTTGTAGCTTCTTATTGTTGAGCTAATTTTTCATAAATGCTCATTCATGACATTTTGTAAAGCTCTTGAACAACTAAATCAATTTATCATTTCAATCCAAAGGAAATGTCTATGAAAATGGGAGGGTAAATCTAAAACACACGCATTTTAGTCATCAACGAGTGAGAGAACACACACATTTCAGTTGTCAACGAGTGAGAGAACACACACATGTACACGCATTTTAGTTGTCGATGAGTGACCCCTCCAACTACGTACTCAAACTCACATGCACACCCTCACAGATTGTTACTACTATGAGATGGTGTGAGGCTTGGAAATGTGGTAAAAACATTGATACATCAATAATGATGTGTTGTTACTTTAAATTCCCATCTAAATTCTTTAGAAACGGGTTCTTCCACCTTCATATAATAGGGCTAAATTAATGCATACTCCTTATGTTTTGCTTCCTGCCCTTACTTCATTGTCTCTTTGTTAAGGTTTTAAGGCTTCTAACCTTTCACTATAGAGAATTAGTGTGAATTTTGCTTTCTACCAACTTGCTGTCGTTTTTAGCCACCATTATTAGTGTACATGAATTTGTTAACTAGCATGCAAAGTCATTGCTTTGCTCAACCTAACCATTGATCCTCCTTCAATTGTATCAATTATGAAGGTACATTAACTCACCTCATCCCACATGATGGATATTGTGCCTTATGCCTTTTGATGGCCAAGCTTTCTACTACATTTTCCAATAGCTTAAGTTCCACATGCTCTCTTTGTTACCTCCCCTAACTTAGATGGCCAAAATGCTTAGCATTACAATTGTTGCTTCAATGTGCTAATGATGTTCTTTCACTTCCGTAGAAAGGTTGACTTTACTACTATGCCATGATTAGTACACAATCTATGCATACTTTAGATGATGGTGGCTTCTTCACACTCCTTACTGGGCTACCTATAGTTTGCTTCTTGGAACTTTTCCCCTCCTCGTTCTTAGCTTTGATTTACCCTTTCCCTTTTCTCGTTGGCCTCCTTAGTCAAAAATCTTGTTTGCATCAGGGCCACCACCCTCCAATAGTTTGCCCTTTCTTGCACTAAATTCTATACTCGATGTCACCCATTGAAGCAGGCCAAGGATAATTATTATGTACATGATATACCCCCACCATCTTCTACGTGTTCCTTGCACGACAATATAGTTAAGTTTCTATAAGTGCATGTAGAGACAAGTTCATCTCTATGTTTACCACTTTTTTTGCCTAATTAGAAGATCAGTTATGGCCTATCCAAATAACACGACTCTATTTGCATACAATGTACTACACATAGCATACAAGGTAGTAAAACAATTGTATATAAAATTAATGTGATTGCATTTAAATTAAGCCAATAGAAAGACAACTGATTGAGGTTTAATATCTTCCATGCCTTCTTCAAAACAAATTTGTCAAAAAAACATTTATGGGCCAGCGGCATATGCACCATATACTACGCCTCTTTGTTTAATCGATGGTTTCATCCCATCTTGACTATTATAATTCACTTTTATCTTATACTAATATTGCTAACTATGCTATTATTATGTGTGTAGTTAGTGTGAGACCAAGAAGTGACAAAACTAAAAAAATACACACATATATATATATATATATATATATATATATATATATATATATATATATATATGTTAGTAAGACTATAGATTTATATAGGAATTCCCATATATTGTGTGTGTGTGTGTGTGTGTGTGTAAAAAGAAAAGTCCTTTTTTGAAGAAAAATAGCCTTTCATCTATCATTTTCTGTTAGTGATGTGTGTATGGTGTGTATAGGCCCTTTGCTTTTTTACATCATTTATTTTTTTTGGTTCAAGGTGGATCTTACTTTGTCAATGGAGTACCCTTGCCTCTCAACCTTGCCTCTCAAGGTAGATCTTACTCTCTTAAAGGACCTTGTTATAAATCCATGTTAAAGGTAGATTTTGACATTTGACCAAAACTAGGGTGGCATTACAAATGGCTAGGTTTATAAAAGAGCAGGGGAAAATAAATTCAAGTTAAAATAGTTGTTAAAACGTAAATTTTGGAGTTACTCATACTAGTCATGCACAGTAATCAAAAGCGATGCAAGCACAAAAATCAGGTGATGTATTGCAACAATTTCCATGAGGGATGGAAAGAAAACTCATGCATCACTTTTTTGTTTAATCAACCAATTTCTTTAAGGTGAATCTATAACTTTAAAAATCTAGACAATGAAAAAACATTAAATAATAGAGCATACAAATTTTAGACAAAGTGTGTTTAGCAAAGTTCATAAGGTAGGAATGATATATGAGAAGGAACACCCTAAGAAACTTTACATGAATAAACCCAAGAAAAAATAATTTGGGTAACAATCTTGGTTTTTGCCTTACAATTCTCAAAGATTTGAGAAGAGTGTTCAAAGTTAGTACACCCATAGGAAAGAAAATTAATCAAAGGAAAAAGCACAAATTTGTGTGTGTGTGTGCATGTGTACATGTGTGTGTGTGTGAGTGTGTGTGTTCACGTGCATGCAAGCCTGTATGCATGCATGTGTGTGTGTGTGTGTGTGTCTGTGCACGTGCACACATGTGTGTGTGTGTGCACACGCATGTGTATATATATGTGTGTGTATGTGTATGTGCATGTGTGTGTATGTGTGTCTGTGCACATGCATGCATGTGTGTGCATACACGTGTATGTATATGTGTGTGTGTGTATGTGTATGTGTGTGTGTGTGTGGATGTGCATGTATATGTATATATGTTCGTGTGTGTATATGTGCGTGTGGATGTGCGTGTGGATGTGTGTGTATATATGTGCGTGTATATATGTGCGTGTGTATATATGTGTGTGTGTGTAATGACTATAGATAAATTTTCCATGCTCTAGGTAAGTACAAGACAAGGGTTTTCCAGCTTGAACCTAGTAACCTCTTAGCATTGCCCTTCTACCCCTTTCATGAACATAATTTTGTATCCTCTTCTTGCTCTATGAGAGGGAAAGAGGGACTACACATGCCATGCTTGAACTAATGGTAGCTTCGATGTTGCTTAAAATTCTATAATTTTAAATTATTTCTTCAATATCAAAAGAGAATCCTTAATTTCAAATCATAATCTTAGTGCTAGGGTTATAGACAAAGTTCTATAAGACTAATTAAAGTAAGGATATTGGTCTTCAATAACCAATCTTAGTTTCTCTCTCTCTCTCTCTCTCTCTCTCTCTCTCTCTCTCTCTCTCTCTCTCTTGGTGCTCTATTTGCACGTTTATAATATTTTATTAGCTCATGGAACTCTTGTAACACATGTTGAATATTTAGTAAACCTTAATAAAAATTCTCTCTCTCTCTCTCTCTCTCTCTCTCTCTCTCTCTCACACACACACACACACACACACTTTTTTTTTTGGTAATATCCAGTGCAGTATATTTATATGCTCATAAATTTACAAGATGGGAAGTCTCCGAAGCGGAGAGTATCCCAAATGTCAGAAACATAAAGAGAAAAGTTCTAAACAAGAAGCATCCATATCACCCTCATGGCAGGCATCATATAAGGATTGCCGCAATGAGGCTCTGAAGGATTCATATGACTGGTGATTCTGTCGACCCAAGTATGCCAAAGTATGCTCACTCCAAATTGTCCAAAGAGCCCAATATCTCACCCAAGAGAGAAATAGTGAGTATTGGGACAAGGACCGCATATATCTGCCAAAAAGCCAGAAATGTTTCCCAAATATGTGACTAGGGAAACGGAGCCGAAGAAAATCTGAAATTCTCCTGAGGAGGATCCTGGAACAAGGGCAGTGCCAAAGCAGATGAAGAACAGTCTCTGAGGGAGCCTGACATCTTAGACATGTGGAAGGTGCAATGTGACGTTTAGCAAGTATGACCCCCACTGACAATGTGCCTGTCAAACATCTCCAAAGAAAAAGTCTTTGTTTCAATGGCATTTTACACTTCCACAACATCCGAAGATTCTTCCGCCACCATGAGAGGGGCTTCCTTATATGCCACAGAGAATTAGCATGTTGATGAATCCATGGGGCAGGCTGAAGAAGCCTGTAGGCTTTGATGGAGGTTAAGGCAGGAAGGGGAATAGGATGAATGGATGTAGTAGATGGCTGCAATTGCCAATCCATAAGCCTGTCTGTGTCAGCCACCATGGGTGGAATAGGTAAAAAGGGATGCAATAAATCAGCAATTTTCTTCCATATCAACCTATGATGCATTCCCAATGCATAGGTAGCAGTGGCTCGGGGAAAGGATAAGACATATCCCCGATCATCTACCACATCATGTATGTACCTAATTCCCAATTTCATAAGATTGTATGCCCGAACAGGTTCCTGTAAAGCAAGTGGAGTGTCAAAGATGGCACTCCAATGAATACTTTCTTTCCTCATCGAGTTTGTCTCCAAGCAATTATCAGGAGCCCATTTGACCTTAGAGAGAACTTGTTTCCAATCAAGTATGAGGGCAGTAGAGAAAGGACAACCAGGTATCCTCCCTACAAATCTCCCAATCACAACCTCCCAATGATCCGTAATCCAATGACCATAAGCACAAGTCCTCATGTTGACACACATGGATGCTAACATACAAGTCCATGGCTGCTGTTGACGGAAGAAAGTATGCAACATTGTAGCCTTCCTTGCAAGTACATGATATTTTATATTGAGGACATTAAGTCCACCATGCATCCTTGGGGAGCACACCATGCATCCTTGGGGAGCACACCATTTCCATCTTCATCAGTCTCAATACTTTTACAGCAGTTTTTGTCTTCCATAATATCTCCATAGCTTGAGACATAAAAGCTGAAATATCCCTGGAGGACCAATGCAGCAAGGGCAAATAGAACTGGACATAGGACATCACAATGGATTGTACTATTCTGAGCCTGACATGAAGAGGCCAAGTAGAAATCTTCCAGTATTCCAGTTTATGTTGAAGTCTCTGGAAAATCCATTTTAACTGCTGCTTTCTGGTGATATGCCATCCTATGGGATATCCCAAATGCTTGACAATATCTCTGGAATGCACCACCTGACCCGGCCAAAGAATAGAATGCCAGTCACATTGTTTCAGGGGGAGTAATTTAGATTTTTCAAAATTGACATGCAATCCCGCTGCTAACCCATATAAAGAAAGAGTGGCCATAAGCATGCGAAGTTCCTGAGGAGAATTCTGTGGCATGAAGAAGGAATCATCAGCATATGCTTGTGCCAAAAAAGATGTAGCCCCTGGGATTTTGAGACCAGTCATCTGTCCTGTGCTTGTAAGATGATCAAGATACATCAAAAGAGGATGGGTCGCAATGGCATAGAAGAGGGCACTGAGAGGGCAGCCCTGTCTAACTGATCGACCCAAAATCCATGACCGAGACAGATGGCGCCCAAGAATGCACTGAGCAGTAGAGCCAGAATAAAGCCAATAAACAGCATTTGCCATCTTGGGACCAAAGCCCAACTTTGTCATGATTTGAGAGATAAAATCCCATTGAACATTATCAAATGCCTTAGCAATATCCACTTGCAATATAAGCACATCTTGATGCGAATACTTAGCATATTCAATTGCAGTCAAGGCATTAGATATATTGTCATGGATTTGTCTTCGCGACACAAAACCATACTGATGAGGATGAAGTCCTGCATGCAGTATCCTGTGAAGCCTATGTACAATCATTTTGGCAATAAGTTTGTAAAGTACAGGCATCAAAGTAATAGGCCTCCAATCTGATATATGATCACACAGATGTTTTTTGGGGACAAGCTTGACTATACCATGTTTCCAAGAGTGCGGCAACTGATTTTCTTGCCAGGCCACATTGATCATTCGCAAAAGGACCTCTTTCAAATCATCCCAAAAAGAAATATAAAATTCCACTGTAAGGCCATCCCAGCCAGGGGACTTGTATTTGTTGAGGTGGAACAATGCATTATCAAGTTCTGTGTCAGTAAAAGGCCTCTCCAAGGTAAGAGCATCATCCATTTCAACTATTCCAGAAACATATTGAAGAAATTCAGTCCTGGCATCAGTCACTTGATTTGATGGGGAACCAAGAGCAGAAAACAATTTCTGGAAATAATTGTGGGATTCGTCTTGGAGATCAAAGAAAGAGTGAGTCCAAGAGCCATCCAGTTTCCTAACCCTTAGACATGAATTTTTATTTTGAGTAGCATGCAAGCCCTGGAAAAAGGATTTTGAAGAGCAGCCCTTATCCATGAGGGGCTTCATTCTTGCCCTAATCTGCCATTTGTGCAATTTCCTCTGATCATTAACAGTAAGTTTAAATTGTGCATGTGAAAGGGAATCCTTTTCTGAATCAGAGAGTGGCCTCGACTGAGAAAATTCAGTCAAATGTTGTGCTGTCCTTTTTGCCCGTTTAACCTCATTCCTCCATTTTGTCATGTGCCATTTGCCATACTCCTTAATGACATTCTGAATACGAGAGAGGAAGCTGTCCCAAGCATAATTCATGTCCTCCTGGGCATGAACTGGCAAAGGATGAGTGGCAAATCTGATCATTTGCTGAAAGTTGTGATGTTGAAAATAAGCCCGATTAACATGCAATAATCTACTGGAAAGAAATGGCAAATCATCAAGAGGCATGCCAAGCTGCAAATTCATCCACAACGGAGCATGATCTGACAAGCCCAATGAGAAATCTATAAAGAGATGAGGGCTAAAATCTGCAAATTGTCGTGGATAAAACAAATACCATCTGTCAAGCCTTGCCCAATACGTAGTAAGTGCATTATGATGAAATGTATATCCAAGGACTGACCCTTGGAGAAGTACCCATAAATCTTCAGCCTACACAGAAAGAAGCATGTCATCCCATTTGTGCCTTTCCAATGATAGCATATGAGATCGTGAAGTGGTATTATCTCTAGGGAGAGGGGAATTATTAAAATCCCCACAGATGAATGCATTGGATCTCCATGGATATCTGCATAAAGAATCCCACAAAGAAGCCCTCATGGCAGAGGTCTGGGAGGCATATACTGATGCAAACTCAAAAAAATTGGCTATGGTGGAGAGAGAGAGAGAGAGAGAGAGAGAGAGAGAGAGAGAGAGAGAGAGATTAGCGTCTTCAAAATACCTAGAGGGCCTGTGAGACCAAAAGGTAGAGGGCCTTTGAGACTAAAAGGAAGTACAATTTATCCATAATGTATCCATGATGTATTCATGATGAATACTATACAACACTAATAACTACATAAGAGCTAAAGTATCCATGTCTCCTCATATGTTTTGGGACCACTTTTAGTAGCTCTATTTTCTCCATGAGACTGACCACCCATGTTCTCCTGATATGCCGCAAGCCCAATTAGAGACACTTCTTTTAGAGTAATTTTAGAAGCCAAACATTAATAATTGGTTGTTAAACACATTGGTGAGATCGGCCGTGAAGTATTATAGATGTCTAGGAAGGGCCTATCGACAAAAAGGGACCATGAATGGTGTTCCTTAGTGTGGGCCTTGGTGGATTAGGGTTAGGGCAAGCCCTAGCCCTAGCCTTTTGTATTAAATATATTATGGAGTGGAGTGAACATCACTTAGTTGGCCCTAATCTTAGCTCTTGGCATCATTGTTATTATTTTAGCATTTTAATCTTGCTTTGATGTTGTTTAGCATCATGGATTAGGGTCTTTCAATGGTTTAGTGAGTTGATTATCGTTTTATAATGCCTTGCATCTTATTCAACATAATATTCATCATGGATTAGAGTATTTTAATGGATTAGTTCTTTTATTAGTATTATATGAGTTTTGTTCACTCTCGATTAGGGAGAGTTTAGGAAAGGATAACGTAGTAATCTATAACTAGCAATCATGGAAGTTGGGGAGGAGTTCTACCTCCTCCCCTATCCCCTATCTCCCCCCTCATTCTCTCCTCCATTCTCTTAATTTTGTTTTTTTGTGTGTTTTTTAACACAACCCCCTTCTCCCCTCTCATTCTCTCCTCATGGAAGTTGGGAGGAATTCTACCTCCTCCCCTAGCTCCTAGCTCCTAGCTCCCCCCTTCTCCCTCTATCTCTCCTCCATTCTCTAAGGTTCGGTTTTACTGTGTTTTTTAACACAACCCCCATGCTCTTCTCCCTTTCTCACCTTCCTCATCCATCATAAATAGTGTTTTTAAGCATTTAACCAACGCCCAAATTTTACCAATACCATGCCTGGCCCATATTGCACATTCCAAATGGTGGTGGTGTTTCCCAATTCCATTTATCTAGCACAAGAAGAGCATATCAATTGTTGCTATTCTTGCATCACTAGGTTCTTTGGTTTACATAGCATTTAGATGGATCACCTCCCCTGTTGGACTATATACAGCCTAGATACACCTTTCTTGGATCTCTCTTGATAAGATATTTACTTGCCTCAACCTAGCTTGCCTCCAAATATATAGCCGTTGGATTATATGTACCCTAGATACACCTTTCTTGGATCTATCTTGATACGATATTTACTGCATTATTCGCCTCAACCTAGCTTACCTCCACATAAGTTGGACATGGTTGTCTAGCTTCCCACAAAGCTTCAAGTTTAGAGGGATCACTTCGGATCACTTCTCGAGAGTCATGGAGGATAGTTTCATTGATGAGAAAGTAGGATATTTATACAAATACGTATCCCAAGACATTAGGATTGTAATTAGTTAGCTGAGGGATAGAGCAGAGATCACCATTATCTTCTCACCACCTTTGGGAGCAGCAGAGGAGGGTACACCATGAGAGGCATAACTTTGTAGATTATGCATGGCAGGTGAGGTTGAGATGGAGGATCACTACCTACTTAGATACTTGGTGACTTATGAGATACAAGAGAGGTTTCACTATCTCTTCAAGGAGGGGTTTAGCCCCCTCAAGGAGTTGTCAACTATAATGGTCAGTGGTGCTTGGACCTTTATTTATTGGTCATCATCACAAAGAGGTAGGGCATATTAAGTCTATAGACATGGTGATAGGATAAGCAAGATTACTATACTAAGTTATCCATCACTAACTTATGTGGATGACAAATGCTCATCACACTGCCAAACTTTCACATAAATTATTTGGGATCATAGGCCTATTTCAGAGAGCTAGATGTCCCTATTCTTTGAGATTCAAGCCCTCTTCCCATCAGCTCCATATCTAGGACTCCATTGTCATAGAGTACCTCTAGCTAATTTGGGCTTGAGTAGTGGGACAAAGCCTCCATGTATATTTCATGTATATTAGCATAGATGAGGATGACATAGGCTTGCCTTTAATTATAAAGTAGAACTTGCATAGAACATGGATCTATTTTCTTTGGCACTCCTTATCTCCATGTTTATGATATTTAGTTTACACATAAAGCTTATGTAACATTTTTGGTCTTATAGAACCATTGGGTCTTTATAAGATGCCAAAAAAATTCATTCATTCATTCTTCTTCTTCCCCTCTCTCTCTCTCTCTCTCTCTCTCTCTCTCTCTCTCTCTCAACAACCAAAATTATGTTTTTTATATTTGATTTCTTGGATATTCTTACCACAAAGCATATTCACCCATGCCATGAATGATAATAGTAGTGCCCCCCAGTTTGTCTTTCGCATACTCACACGTTAATTATTATAACCATCAAGGTCATAATATCTATTTTGGTTATTGATTGAGTGTCCAAATATTCTTATTTCATGTTTATTCTTGTAATATCTAGACTTCCAATCAAAGGAGACGCGATCTAGAATTGATGAGACACAAGGTAGCATGCTAATAGAACCTAGGGTCTTAAAGAGAGTAAGGTAGATACCTAGTGTATGGATGTGCAAGAGTGAATCTCTCTAAATAGCCTATATAGTGTATCTCTCTACATAGCCTATACAGATCATGTTTAATTTATGAGGCCCTCTATTGGTCAACATGTAGCAGGTCTTGCTTGAGCACACATTTAGGCCCCACAAACTCAAGACATGGTGTCCTAAAGTAAGGTCCACCAAACCCATGTATGGACTATCATGAAGATGATCCACAAAAAAACAAGTAACGTGCCCCATCTTTTTTATCTATCTCTAAACCATCCTACCTCCTAGGTCACCATCTTATGTGGACACAAGGATGTCAAGTTCTTGTCTTATTCATCTATTGCTAGTCCTCATAATGTGTAGGTTCAAAGAGTCCCCAAAAACTTGTTCTTAAAAGTACTTAAGTGGATGGTGAAGGGGTGGCTTTGTGGTGATGCATTTCCTAGAGTGCAATTCCTTAAGAATATCCTACCATGAATTCAATTTAAAAGAATTTGTGCAAACTATTCCTTAGAGGTAGTCAAATGGTTGTTAAAGGGTTAATTTTATCTCTTAGAATGCAGTTTCTTAATAGAGCTAAAAACCAACCTACAAGCTACCATAAAACTTTCCTTGTAAAACACCACATCATCATGGTTGTTAATTATGTGGCTTTATTTGAGTTTTTTTTTAGATGGCAACAAAACAATACACCACACCGTCATGGTTGTTAATTAATTGGCTTCCTTTGAGTGTGTTTTATGACAATATAACAAAAATCATGATGTTGTGTTTAGTCAAAAAACAATCCTCTAGAACGTGAAAAGAGTCACCCTTAAGTAGACACATATAAACTAACCCTATAAAAGACTACACATGGTTAAGCCCAAAATGTGTTTTCCATATTTAATAACAAAAAAATTCACCCACAAAGCCATGGGGTGGTTTCCAAAATTCATCTTTGCCAATGGCCACAAAAGTGCTAGATGGAAATTTTATGCACATTCACAAGTGCAATTGAAACCCCTTGACATTGGGCATGCTTCTCTAAAAGTAAGGATAATTCTTTACTCTATCTAGATTTTGATTTTTTAATGGGGCTGGTGCTAGATTCTTAAAGAAACTTATAGTGTATGTTAGTGCTATAGGAGCTCATGTTTACATGGATTGACTTAATTATATCCCTTAATATGATGTCGGTGTTGGAGCTCATGAAGAGGATGCTAGGATGGTGCTACTAGGCTAGATTCTTAAAGAAACTTATAGTGTATGTTAGTGCTATAGGAGCTCATGTTTACATGGATTGACTTAATTATATCCCTTAATATGATGTTGGTGTTGGAGCTCATGAAGAGGATGCTAGGATGGTGCTACTAGGATAGATTAGGTGGATAATCTTATAGGTAGGGGGAGCATGTGTGGAGCACTAGAGTGACCTCCCCTTTTCTCACAAGGTGTATTGGGTACTTTGGAGTTAGTTGGAGTGTGAACATCCCTTATTAAAGTCTAGGCCATAAAAGCATGTACTTAGGAGGTTCTCTAATAAAAAAGGGTATCATTTGAGTTGTGTAACATATTTCTATTGTGCTTGCTATCACATCTCTCTCTCTCTCTCTCATGGTATCGGAGCCACCATAGCCATCTACTCTATGTTTTTTTTCCTATATGAAACTATACATTTTTCTCATGTTATCTTGCATTTTTCCCCATATGAAGCTCTATGTTATGTAAGTTGACTCATGTACCTCCCATGAGGTGCCTACTATACACACAACCTTTTGCCATCTCTCATAAATCTTACACATTTATGGTTGAGCACAACTATCTGTAGCAACCTTTTAGCCATAAACATAACGTATAGGAGGCAACCCATAATAGTGCTAACACATCATTTGGTAGCATGGAAAAAGAAACCTTTTAGCCATAAACATAACGTATAGGAGGCAACCCATAATAGTGCTAACACATCATTTGGTAGCATGGAAAAAGAAACATAGGTCATAAGTTATGTCCAACAGGTGATATAGTTGGAAGCCATCCATTAACGCAATGAAGAAGAGGTCCATCTACTATTCCAACTATGCCCTAAAGCAAAATAAAAGCACCTACAAGTTGTAGAGTAGAAAATGGAGCACATCCAAGGGTTAACAAATCAGTAAAAACATAGCCCATCTTCAATGCAGAGTAGAATGGCTCGCTTAGGAAGCAAAATGCCTAATAAAACTAGGTCATTTAGGCCCAAATTAGGTTTGATGAGCCGATAGCAACACTTATGCAAAAGTGCACATGTTCTTAGCTTGAAGGAGAAAAACCAAGACTCATGAGCTACCAAGAGAAGGAAACCTGATCGGCCTTTCAAATTAATCCTCTACACCATCTTTTGTATGCACCTTGGTTAATACACACTCAAGTTTGTAGTGCTTGAAGTCACTTCCTACATTTATTTACATTAATAAACATCATGTGGAAGGGAATATTTTTTTTTTCCAAATATATGAAGAAAATCATCAAATTAAAGCTTCCTACATCAAATTGGAGCTTCTATAGTGACATGGAAGGTCCAAGCGTTTGCATTATGTCACCGTTGCCTTCCACATAATCAACATACAGTGGCATCACCAAAAGAGAATATTCTTCACTAACATGTGCTCGAGGGAAATTTTTTAAACTTCCAAAATTTTCTAATTCCTTTTTTTTGAGTCATAGGTCCTCTACCTGAGAAGTCCCCCAAAATATGAATATTTTATAGTGATAGGTTCTCTTCTTAGGAAGTCTCGTCGCAAAATCTAAATATCTTGTGTTTTTTTTTTATAATTCTCCATCATGGGTTGTTTTTGGTATGTTGTCTTTATCTCCTGACCTGTGAATTCTTTGCATTGAGCCATGCTACATGAACCTCTAAGCCATGCTTTTGTATATGAGCCATGCTTATGAGCCTTTGAGTTAGTAGAGCGAGGGGAACATGTCTTGTTTCTTTGCTAGAGTTATAGTATAGAGGGACTATTGAAGGTTTGCCAAACATCACCTCCATCACTCACAAGGGTTATAGAGTTATAGTATAGAGGGACTATTGAAGGTTTGCCAAACATCACCTCCATCACTCACAAGGGGGGTATTGGGTTTTTTGGAGTTGATTGGTGTGAACACCTTTTATGGGTTTGAATTACCCTTATTAAAGTCTAGGCCAGAAGATAAGTCTTGATGCCCATAAAAGCATGTACTTAGGATGGTTCTCTAATAAAAAAGAGTATCATTTGAGTTGTGCAACATATTTCTCTTGTGCTTGCTATCATATCTCTCTCTCCCTCCCTCCTTCTCTCTCTCTCTCTCTCTCTCTCTCTCTCTCTCTCTCTCTCTCTCTCTCTCTCTCTCTCTCTCTCTCTCTCTCTCCCCCCCCGCCTCTATACCTCTCTCTCCCTCCTCTCTCTCTCTCTCTCTCTCTCTCTCTCTCTCTCTCTCTCTCTCTTCACACTCACTCACCATCCACCATAGTCATGGCTTGATTCTTCATCCCTCTCTTTGCACATGCTCCATCACCACCATGAATGCTAACAAGGTGAACATGGGAAGAGGTTCCTTGCATTGTTTGACTTAGTTTAGATTATGTGGACTATCTTATAGGTAGGAGAACATGTACGCTTTAGAGTGACCTCTCCTTCTCATAAGGTGAACATGGGAGGAGGTTGTTTATGGTTTCTGACTTAGCTTATGTTTTCTTATGTATTTGCCTTGTTGGGTTCTCATGTATTCCCTTTTTTCTGATTGAAGGTCTACTTACTCAACCTATCACCTAGGCTAGTAGTTCACCTATATTTGGGAGTGTCATACTTAACCAAATTCCTCCTTGTTGTGTCCACAAAAAGTATCCCCCCTCTACTATAGCTTATCCTCAATCTTAGTTCCCCTTCTATTAGTATAATTATTTGTGGCAACAACATTTTCTTAATAAGAGATTAAGATATCCTTTATCTTAAAGTTTTTAAATTCTAACACTAGTTTGATAACATGACAAGATTTTAGCTTTCTAAAAGAAGCTTTTCTTTCAAGACTGTTTTTGCTTCATAATCGAATTAAGCACTTGACACTAGTTTGGTAAATTGACATGATTGTAACTTTCTAAAAGAATCTGTCCTTTTAAGACTGATTTTAGGTTTCTTTTTTTGTTATAAAGTAATTGTATATTTATATGATACTGTCAGAGATCTACATACCAGAGGAAGAGACTCTCTTAGCATCTCTTCCTCATCTGCATTAATGAACAAGAAGCCCTATAGACATCAAGAGTCAAAATCTGGTGCATGCTAATCTTTATCTAGACCTTGCTAAACCTACTAATGATGACCTGAAAACCAATCTCCTTTTTCCCATTAGTATACACAAATGATTGACAATCAACTTTACATAACATCAATAGTGTGTAGGCTCTGATTTCCTTCTTCCCCCCCATACATTACATTATTCATTGAACATCATACTTCCCATAACACTATAAATCTCGTTAAGCCAAAAAGTGTTTGAAACTC
Organism: Cibotium barometz; assembly: GCF_041138505.1. NCBI lineage: Eukaryota > Viridiplantae > Streptophyta > Polypodiopsida > Cyatheales > Cibotiaceae > Cibotium > Cibotium barometz. The sequence continues at coordinate 20,425,732 of NC_141051.1, forward strand.
TTGAGCAAGGCCACCTTTCTTGCCTAAAATCAAGTGAGACTAGGATACTCTAGATTGCAGCACCTAAGAAATGTTCACTTTGGTCCTTTCCCTTCTTAGGCAGGGCAACTCTAAAGTAAGTGTCATGTTTCCTCTTTAGAAATTAAGCATTTGGGGCATCCTCCTTTAGCTCACTTCCTCTAATCCATCTCTTGTTATATGATTTCTCACCAGTTTATCTCACGAGTGCATGTAGTGTTGAGATATCGAGCTCAACTAGTGCTATAGACACATTGATGACCCACTTAGGTGATAGCTTTCACATTTATGCTACTGGCACATGGTTGGTGAGATTATGGTTGATATACTGCTAGTGGCATGCTGTGTGACAACCAAATTTGGATTAGTAGAGTATGACATAATTATAGCACCAGCTCTTATACTCATGTTCACACTATGGACCCCAACCTTATATGTTTTAGTAGGAGAGTAATTTCCTTATATTATGTACTCTTATCTTTATGATATACTCGATTGAAAGAAGAAGAAGATAGAAGAAAATTCATTCATCCATCTCTCTCTCTTGTGTGTCTATCTCTCTTGTGTCTTAATGTCTTTTGTGTGTTAATGTCTCGTGTGTTTGTGTTTGCTTATGTGTCTTACAAGGAGCTTAAGCTCTCTCTCTCTCTCTCTCTCTCTCTCTCTCTCTCTCTCTCTCTCTCTCCCCCATGCATTCTCTTTGGGAAGCAAGAGGAAAGAACAAGGCAAGTAAGGAAGTGGTACATGGGTAAGGGTATTTCCATGTCTTTTTCTCTTTAATTTTGGAGAAACACGTTGGGTAGCTGGGAGACCTATAGGCAGACAAGGAGGTCACTGTTTTAGATTAAGGTACATTCTCCTAGGTGGTGTAGGAAGAAGACCATATTATGGTTAACTCATTTTCTTTCTTCGCATTTTGGCACATTTCAATCCCCATTTGAACAAGGTTTTGTAAGCATTATGAGAAAGTGTTTTTTTGGGACCGTTTTTGCCCGAACATTGGTTTTTGTAGAGCAACAATGTAAATTTGGTGGGCAAACAGTTTGTGCACATATCCTAAGTATTGTAGGTATTGGCAACAAATAAATGTGTATGTGATGTTCACATACACATACTCCTAGGTGGTGAAGAAAGAAGACCCTATTGTGTGGTTAATTGAAAATTTTCACATTTCAACACATTTCAATCCCTATTTAGACACTATAAGGTTTTTGTAAGCATTGTGAGAAAGTGTTGTTTCGGGATTGTTTTTCTTAAACATTGGTTTTTTATAGAGCAACAGTGCAAATTTGGTGTGTAAACAGTTTGTGCATATATCCTAAGTGTTGTAGGCATTGGCAAATGTATGTGTATGTGACTGGTTCACATATAGTGGTAACATAATAGGAGGTTTATGATACTGCAGGCATGACAGTCAGGGTTTGCAGGTTACTATAAAGTAAAGAAGTTGCTAAAAGTGCTCATTTGTTACAAGTAAAGATGTCTAATAGCTTATCTACAGATTGTGAGTGAGACGCTAAGACGAGAACTTCTAAGAATGGAAGTTCAGGATGATCAATTTCCTTATGGAAAAATGAAATTTGGAGTTCATCTCTAGGTGCTGAAAAGGAGCCAGAGATTGGTTATAAAAATCCCACCCCATAGCAAGTGTAGGTATACAAGGCATGACATGAAAGAGTTAAAAAGGTGTTATACTAGTTTTGTCTGTAAGTGTGATAAATTTTATGATTGTGCATATACAGGGTGCATATATAGGATGCACAAATGCCTAAGGAGACTTGGGATACCTTGGTAAAGATGTACATTATAAACACTCAAAGCTTGAAAGATATAGCTAAAGTAGGGGATACTAGAGGAAAGTTGAGTATAAATGATTACTTAGTGTGCAGGTTAAAGGGCTTATAATGCCCTTGCTTCTATTGGATCAATTGATGAGGATATGGTGTCTATGACCTTAAGTGGTCTTGGCAAGAGTATAACCAATTTTATACTTCCATTGGAGTTTGAGAGACCTTTCCTAATTTTCAAGAACTAATTGCTTTCTCATTTATGAGGGGAGGTCCATCCTTTGAAAATTCATATGAGTAGGCCTTTTACTCAGATATAGGGAGAGGTAGAGGCAAATCATCATCTAGAGAGGTCAAGGGTGCTATCCATTTTGGAAATAGATAATCATGGGTAGTAACAACAACATGAATCTAATGTAGAAATAGGTGGAAGAGGCCACTCTAGAGGCAGGGGGAGCCAGAGAGGCCAAGGTGGTTGGCAAAGAAATCAGAGTGCAAATAGTATGGAGTTTTATTACTATAGACTCTAATGTACAACAAATAGGTGGAAGACATCACTCTAGAGGTAAGGGGAGCCAGAGAGGTTGAGGTGGTTGGTAAAGAAATCAGAGTGCTAATATTATGGAGTCCTATTACTGTGGCAAACTAGGGTACATTGCAAAGGACCACTATAAAAAACAGAGAGGTTGAGGTGGTTGGTAAAGAAATCAGAGTGCTAATATTATGGAGTCCTATTACTGTGGCAAACTAGGGTACATTGCAAAGGACCACTATAAAAAACAGAATGATATTAAAAATGGTAAGTTGCAGCAAGGCAACTATGCATTATCAAAGTAAATAGGGTGACGAAAAAAGTGAGAATCTATTTATGATGTAGTACATTGGTTGTTGCATAGCGAAAGGTTGGTATTTACATCATATGGATGTAAAGAATACTTTCTTGAATGGTGATTTACAAGAATTAGAATACATGATGTAGCCACGAGTTATGATAGTAATGTACACTTAGATTTTGTGTGCAAGTTATGCAAAGCTTTGTATAGCTGAAGCAAGCACCCAGAGCATAATCAAACAAGATCATGGAGTATCTTGCTACCATTGGATTTCAGATATCTAATGCAATTGTTTCACTTTATGTGAAAAAGATAGATATAGCGATCATGGAGTATCTTGCTACCATTGGATTTCAGATATCTAATGCAATTGTTTCACTTTATGTGAAAAAGATAGATATAGCGATCATGCTATTAGTCATTTATGCGGAGGACTTAATTATCACTAGTGATAATCAAGTGACTTTATATGGATGACTTGACTATCACTGTGATGGTGATGTTGACATACAGGATGTTATGATGCTTTCAAAGCATGAAATTTGAGATGAAGGATTTGGGTGAGCTGTAGTATTTTTGGGTATAGAGGTGGTGAGATCACCTCAAGGAATTTTATTGATACAGAGGCAATATGGCTTGGACATTTTGTCCAAGTATGGTATGATATGTTTAATCCTATTTTAAAATCATTGGAGCAAAACATATTTAAGCTTTTTGTAGATACAAGTGAGTGTTTGGATGACCCCACTATGTACGAGCGCATAGTGGATAGCTTGATCTACATGATTATTACTAGGGTAGACTAGAGCTATGCTATTAGACTTGTAAAAGTCAATTTATGTAGGCCTCCAAGAAGCCACACTTGGATGTGTCTAGATGGATTCTCAGTAGGTACATAATGTCTCCAGTTGATTATGTGAAGCTTTTTGGGAGGTTGCCCTAGAAATATAGCTACATGGATACACAAATGTTGATTGGGTTAATAGTGTCACAGATAGGAGATCTACCATCAACTTTATGTTTTCTTTTGAGAGTGCTGCTATGAGTTGGAGCAGCAAGAAACAATCAATGTGGTTACCTTGTCGAGTACATAGGCACTGTTATGATAGCTTATGAGGTGGCTTAGTTTCAAAAGTTACTTAGTAATATGGGTGAGCCCATGGATAGGGCTATTGTCATTTATTGTTATGACAACATGAGTAGCATACTATTATCACTTTATGAGGGAGAAGGTTCTAGTAGGTGATGTGGATTTGGTATATGTTAGCACAAAAGATCAGGTGGCTGACATCTGCACGAAGAAGGCATTGGGTACAAAGAAGCTCTGTAGGTTTAGGAGCTTACTTGGAGTGTAGTTTGTGGGGTTGAGCTTGAGGGGGAGTGTTGAGATATCAAGCTCAACTAGTGCTAAAAGCATTGATGATCCTCTTGGGTGATAGCTTTTGCACTTATGCCACTGGAATAGTTGGTGAGATTATGATTGATATGCCACCTAGGTTGTGTGATAGCCACATTCAGATTACTAGAGGGTGATATAGTTATAGCACTAGCTCTTATAGTCAAGTTCACATTATGGATTGAACTTGTATGTTTTATTAGGAGAGTACTTTTCCTTATAGTATGTATTCTTATCTTTATGATATAGTAGATTGAGAGAAGAAGAAGATATAAGAAAATTTAGCCATCCATCTCTCTCTCTCTTGTGTGTGTGTGTGTGTGTGTATGTGTGTGTGTGTTTTCTTGCAAGGAACATAAGCTCTCCCTCTTCCTTGCATTCTCTTTAGGCAGAGCACCCATCATGCAGTTCATAAAAACACAATGTACTTAAGAGGGATTTGTAAGCTCCATAGATCCTCCCATCTATCCCTCCACACTTACCATCCCCAGTTTAGTCCCTGATGTTTATTTACCCTAATGACATTGAAAACAGAGAAGACTATCTCCTTATATATTTTATTAGTGATACACTTGACATCCCCATTCCAACACCAATCTTTAACCCAATGCTCATTATAAAGACTGTGGGGACACTTGAGTTAATTCCAGTCTTATCAGATCCATTCTTATTAATCTCAAGTCTCTATTATTAACTCTATAATCCTCTTTAATCTATTCAATCTCCCTCCAACTTGCCACTGTAAAATCTTACAAATTTTAATCTTATAACCATTCTTATTAAAGTTAATTCTCTACTATTAACTCTGTAATTCTCTTTAAGATGTTCAAGCTCCCTCTAGCTTGCCACTCTAAAGTCTCATAAATACTTTAGATGAGAGATACCTTCTTTATTAAGACTTTTTTCTTCCAAAACTTACTAAAAAATGCAACATAAAGTGAGTCATCAATCTTCAAAGGGGCATGTGAAATGATTTTGTCCTTCTAGTCCATAAATTTCCACAAACCCATGTCTTTCACATGGGACATCTTCACAATCTCTTTTAGCATTAGAGTCTAATCAGTAGTCAAGAAAAGTGTATCCCCCCCATCTTTGTAGCAATTTTGGCATTAGTATGTACTTGCATGTTTAAGGTTCCTAGATTCTTAGCCCTGCCATCATTTTGGGCATAGAGAGTTTATCCCAAGCAATACAATGTTATGACTTTTTAGCAATTTTATTCCTCTAGAGAAAAGCCTTAATATGACTTAGAAGCTTTAGCTAATTCATTTCTTAAAACTTACATAGGAGTTTAAAAGTAGCAGAATGGAGATGATCATCATTGTGATTCTACCATGAAAAGAGAGCAATAATATTTTAGAGAATGTAAGGTTCCCCCCATCCTAAATAGGGGAAACCTTAAGATAGTCTACTAGATCTAACGAGAGAAAAATTTCATACTCGTCGACACCTCGAACATGTAAAGATGCGAAGATACGACTAATAGGTAAGACCTAGTTCTATCCTGCACAGGGGGAGCGTGGTCTCCTAAACGATTCCTAAAATCAAATCACCCATAGAGTGATTGACCTTAACTTGGGCAACCTGTATTCTTGATTCCTAGGAACAACACTTTTTTCTCCATCTATGCGAGGCATAGTTGCTGGCCTAATCCTCTAGAGTAGGGTTGCCCAGAGACCTACTTACCTAACGTAGAGCTTTCGGTTAATTCTGTTGGCAAGCTACCTGTCTAATCAGGTCCACCCATCCGTAGGATGGTGCCATCAGGGCATTCCATCCTCCCACTTTCCACCCAACTCACGCATCAATTTTGTTTTCTAATTAGTCCTACTCACACATAAATTTTATTTTCTAAGTAGTCCTACCACGCTATGTGACATATATAAACAAGTTTCTTAATTAATGACCTTACACAATGTTCCTTTAAATAGCCCTTAACAAACAAGGGATTTAATAAAAAAATAAATCTAATATTCAACTCTATCCATAGCCAGATCGAGGCTCTCTTATTCCTTTACTTTATTCTGCCAATGATCTAGAATTCGGCCTTCTAGACTGGGCAATCCCTATGGGACCATACACCTTGTCGTTGGTAGCTGGCGAGGACTCAAGCCATCCTGTCGCCCTCTCAGGCTCCATCACTTGATCCCCTGCTCCTCAGAGGGACGTCTACACGTTAGGGTAAAATTATTCACTACACCAGCTTGGGCTCGTAGAACTAGGCAGCATTCATAACACTCGCCTAAATTGGCGAGTCTCATCTTCCCAATGGTAGGAGGGATACCTTGGGCCGACTTCAGGCCTCACTAATGTCGGCGCTTGGCTACACAAGCATGGAAACAGGATTAGCACCAAGGCGGAGAGAAGATGTACTTGTACTTTAACTTAATCAAGATAATAATACAATTGCTTAACTAAACCATATGATATGAGAAACAACATCATCTTCTCGAGAAAGCAACAATTTCACAAGAATTTTGGTATTTCAAAGCAAATAAAAGTAGCACCTTCTTTCTTGCTTAATTAAAAGTAAATAAAAAAACCTCTTTTTAAATTATTATTAAGCTAACCTAGCCATTCTTTCTTGCTTAATTAATGCTAACATTAAAAGTAAATTAAAAAACCTCTTTTTAAATTATTATTAAGCTAACCTAGCCCTTAGTTCCTTGTGGGATTCCCAAGGGGAGAGTTGGGACTGCATTCAGGGCATTCCCTCTAGGGTCATTATTATGCACGCTTCTCGAGATGGTATTTTGGCTTCTTCAAGGAGGTGCCATTCTTTCCACCTTTTTGTAGCTCATGCTGCTACAAACTCAATGCTTCAGTTGGATCGTGAATCAGAGTTTGTTTGCTCACTTTAGGAGCATAAAACTCTTACGTGGGAACCACCTCTAAGAGCCAAAGTGTTACTAAAGTCACCACCACTAATAGGGGAGGAGGGGAAAAGGTGTCCTTAAACTGGAATTTGGAGCAAAAGCCTACACTTAGAGGGAGAGAAGGGGAGTTTCTCCCTTAATTCTATGCACGCCACCGCGGGGGGGTGGGGGAGGGGAGGGGAGGAGCAGCTAAGGATACCCTCTCCTCAACAAACAAGCGTGAGATTGTTGAAAAAAATTATGATGAGCCTACTTGGAGATGGACTGAAAAGGGCTTGCTCTGGGAGAGGGGCTACAGAGGGGGCTGTCGGGTACTGTCTCACATAGAGTGTCAGTGTAGATTGTCGGGTACAGTCTCTACACAGAAACGTACCGGTGCACCCGACCGCTTCAAAAAAAAATTTGAAATTGTCCGAGGTGTTTCCCTGTTCATAGGGGTGTAGTTCATTCGTCAATCCAACACCCGGACATGCATTTATTAAGGTCAGAAGTTTACCGTACTTTAACTAAAAATAACTAAAAAATCTTTGTAGAGGCTTATGTCAGTGTCCGTTTTGAGTGTTGTAAAATCCTATATTAGGAAAAATCACGTGCAAATTCCAAATTTGGACTCAAAGTTTTAAGATTCCAAGTGGAAATAGCTCAATTTTGAAAATTGATGATTTTTACACTATAAAAAGACTATAAATTCAACTATCAAATAGAGATATATTATTATTAAAGATGGGCATGTTACATCCTTCCCCTCTTAAAGAAATCGAGATGTCCTCATCTCGGGGTAATCTTTTAAGAGTGTAGCTTCATCTTCCCAAGTTGCATCCTCTTCAGGGTAATCTTTCCATTGTACTAGATGTTATATAAGAGTTCTATTTCGTAGTTGTCTTTCTCTAGAATCTATGATCCTACTAGGCTGTAATTCAAGGATAGTTGGGATTACAACTTGCTCATCATCAAGAATATGATTGAGTCTGGGTACATAAGGCTTTAACAAGCTTACATAAAATATATTGTGGATCTTAATGGGGTGAAAGAATGATAAGGTGATACACTTTCCACCACTTGCATTGATTGCTACCACACTTGAAGACAACCAATATTAGTGGATTTAATATCATCATAAGATGTATTTAGTAAATTATTTAGTGCCTTTTAGATATAATAAATGTGAAACAAGATTCAACAACCATGTTTTAATTCTCCAACTCTGCATAAAAGTGTTTCACAACTAGTTGTAAACCATTATCCAGGACACAGGTTTTCAGTCCACCTTATCATGCTTTCACCCAATATGGGTTGGGAGCTGTAGCTTATAGGCACTTCTACCCAGACACTTGATGACCGTATAGGGTCCACAATATCTTGGGCTGAGCTTATTATATTTCCTAAGTGACAGAGAGTTACGCTTGGGTCGCACCCACAGAAGAACTTTATCTCCTTCCTTGAAGATCCTTTCAGACCTCCTTGTGTTGGCACAATGCTTTTGGTGCCGATCGTGAACAGCTTTAATATCTTTCTGAATAGCCTTGGTCTGTTCTTCCATCTCCTCGAGCATTTTTTTGGAGGCTTCGACTCTTAAGGTTGGATCAAAGAAATTTAGAGGAGATAAGCATTCCTTCCCATAGAGTGCTTTAAACAATAACATCCCTATGCTCTTGGTATTATAGGCAAATTCTACTAGTAGAGAAAGGTATTAAATCCATCTTCTTGGCTCCCATCCATAATAGGATTTGAGAATGACTTCAATTACTTGGTTGACTCTCTCAGTCTGGCCATCAGTCTCTGGATGATAAGTTGTACGAAAGCAAATTTGAGTACCCAGGGCCTGAAATAAGGACTGCCAGAACTTTGAAGTGAAGTCAGAATCCTGACCATTGACTATTGGTAGACCATGAAGCTTGAAGACCTCCTTGATGAATAACCAGGCAACATCATAAGCTTTGAAGGTTTTCTTTGTCGGTATAAGATGAGCTACTTTGGCGAGCAAGTCCACTACCACAAAAATGGAATCATATTCTCCTTGTACAGTGGGGAGATTTGTGACAAAATACATACTAATGCATTTCCACTTCATTTGGGGGATATCCAAGGGTTGAAGCTTCCCAAGCATCTTGACTCTTTCAGCTTTGATCCTTTGACATGAGATACATTGCTTCAAGTACCAAAGGACATCATTTTTCAAGTCCACCCAATGATAGCTCCTCCTTACAGCATTCAAGGTCTTTGCATAGCCTGGGTGCCCTGCAGCGAGGATATCATGAGCTTCATGGAGGATTAGCTTCTTTAGGGCAGGATACTTAGGAATACACAACATGTGATTGAAGTAGAGGCACCCATCATGGGTGAAGTAACACTTGATTAGATTTTTCTCTTTCTCTAAAGTTCCCCCTTCTTCGACTAATTTCACCATCCTTTGGTAATTAGGATCATGAAATGAGACTTTTTTCACCTTGACTAGTATGGGATCATTTGGCATCAAAATTTCACTCAAGAAAGATTTGTGACTAAGTGCATCTGCTACCACATTATCCTTCCCAGGGCAGAATTTGATGTCGAAGTCATATTCTCGTAGGATTTCAACCCATCTTCTTTGCCTCATATTGACGTTAGGTTAGGTGAACATCCACTTTTAGACTCTTGTGGTCAGTTACAAGTTGGAACTTGCACCCCAAGAGATAATGTCTTCATAACTTGAGGCAATGGGTGGTATAGTTGGCCTCATATTACTTTAGCTTGCAAGAAGTATAAGCCAACGGTCTTCCTTCTTGGGCTAAGACACCGCTAGACTACTGGCATCACGAAGTGCTAGACTACTGGCATCAGTAACCACCTCAAATTTCTTGGTGAAATTAGGAAGTTTTAGGACTGGCGCTAAGGTAATAATGGCTTTGAGTTGATCAAATCTGACTTGATGGATTGGCAACCACACTATTTTGCAATCCTTCTTAAGAAGATCCATCAAGGGTGTAGCTACCAAGGAGTAATATTTAATGAAAATCTTGTACCATCCTGTGATTTCCAAAAATCCATGAACTTCATGGATTGATTTAGGAGGTGGCCATTCTAGTATATCCTTGACCTTGGTGGGATCTACTGAGATACCATCTTGGGAGACAATGAATCCAAGATACTCAATCCGATGAGTAAAGAAGGTACATTTGCTCTTCCTAGCATAGAGTTTATGTCTACGCAGTAATTGCAGAACTCTACGCACATGCTTCTCATGCTGTTCCACCGACTTGGAGTAGACTAAGATGTCATCCAAAAAGACAAGCACAAATTTATCCAAGTAGGGACAAAATATATCTTGCATTAGGCGGTTGAAAGTTGCAGGAGCATTGGTTAACCCGAATGACATTACAATAAACTCATAGGGGCCATAATGGGTATTGAAAGTTGTCGGGTATATCTGTTTCCTTGATTCTAATCTGATAGTAACTAGACCTTAAATCTATTTTTGAGAAAACCTTGGCCCCATGAAGCCTGTCAAGAAGCTCATCGATGTGAGGGATAAGATAGTTGTTTTTGACAGTGAATTGATTTAGCCCCCGATAATCAATGCAGAGACAAAGAGTGGCGTCCTTCTTCTTTTGGAAAAGAACGGGTGCTCCCCAAGAAGAGTTGCTGGGGCATACAAATCCTTACTCAATGAGGTGGGAAAGTTGCTCCTTGAGCTCCATGGCTTAGGAAGAGACATCTTATAAGGTGTTTTTGAGACAGGTTGAGCACCAAGGATTGGCTAGATTTTATGATTGCCTTCTTGAGGAGGTGGTAGCTCTGTAAGCTTGTCAGGAAAGATGTCAAAGAATTCTTGGAGCCAAGAGGGTTCTGATTCTTTACTAGGTTCAATAGCTTTGTTGAGCTTAACTAGGAAAACTTGCTGTCCCTTACGTGCTCCCTTGAGAAGATGTTTTGCTTTGACTACCCTAGACTTAGGTTTACCTGTCTTTCCCTGAACTAATACTACTTGGCTGTGCTCATTTTTAAAGATGATACTCTCATGGTTACAGTGAATACTAGCATTGTTTGTAATTAACCCTCCATCCCAAGGATCCTATCATAAATACCTAATGGTAAGACCCTAAAATGGCTATGAGTTTGTTCACTACCCAATTCAAAGGTTTCCTACAGAGTGGTGAGATACTATTTCCTTTCCACTGGCTAGTTCTACAATCATTTTCCTAACTGGCTTTTGACCCAAGTTTAATTTTTGTAAACACCTTGGAGAAACAAATGAATGGGTACTATTGCAATCAATCAAAAACTGAAATGGCTTACCACCATGATGAGTGGCTGGGGTTTGAATAACACCAAATTGCTGATTAGAACCTTGATGTTCTACCACCGCATGGATGGTGGTACGCTCTTCTTCAGCCATTTCCAAAGTTGGTTCTTCATTTATAGCACAGGCCGCCCGGGCAACTGCTCTGCAACCTTTGCCACGTCCACCACCTCTTGCACCTTGGTGAATGGGGGTTCCACGGCCCTGATTTTCTCATCACTTTGAGGAAAGGATGTTGCTAGCTTGGGGCAGTTGGCCTTAAAGTGTCCCGGCTCATTGCAATAATTGAAACACATAAGGGCGTCTCTAGAAGAAGCAACATATAAGAGGGGAACAAAGGAGTTGGTTTGCTGACCTTAGCTGAAGTAGGGAGTATTTTGCTGGGGCTTCTTGTAAGACTGATCCTTAGGGTTTGATTCAGGGTGAGATCTCTTCTGAGGCTTAGCTTTGCTAGACTTCAGCTCCTTCATAAGAGGTTTTGCTTATATGAGAGCATCTTGTAATGTGCTTGGCCTCATTGCTTTGAGGCGGGAATCCAAAGGTTCATTCAAGCCTTGGCAAAAGGGGGCTACTTGTTGGGAGGTGGTCATGGATGGGGCATACTTCTGGAGAGTGATGAACTTCAAGTAGTATTCTTCTAGGGTTAAATTGAGCTGCTTGAGGCTAAAGAACTCATTCATCTTGATAGATTCATGAGATGGGGTGAGATACCACTCCTTCACAGCTTGCTTGATGTCATCCCATGTTTCGGAGTGTTTGGTGACTCCCTTGTCATGACACCATTGCTTCCACCAGAGTTTAGCATCCATAGTGAGGCAAAATCATGCAAGCATGGATTGGTTCGCCACTCTAGTACCAGAAGCTAAGAAATAATCATCCATTTCTTAAAGGAGGGAGGTTGCATTTGTTTGAGAAGGAGCTTCTTCTCTTGGGTATCTATGTATAGTGCATTGGGGAGAAGAGGCTGATTATCCTAACTATCATCATCGCAAGATTAAATTTAGGATCACGAGATTTATACTTTACACTATGCTCATGATTTTTTAAAAGTAAAACTTTGAATTCACTTTAATTTTCAAATATTTACAAGGACGATTTATTACAAAGATTTGAGACTAATATAATTAGTCTTATTCAACATAAAAGATAATCCTAGTCTCAACTAAAGCATAAGACTTGAGCGGTCCACATAGGTGAAATATAGGGGTTTCACCGTAGTTTCTTAAGATACGGAAGAATGATGGTAGGGGAGGTAGACTCTGAATTGTGATGTGTTCCATTCTGTCGGTAGCAAGTAAGACTTGCATTACTTGGTCATATACCCAGCGATTATGTGGTATACGGTTCCCCTCTATGGTCACATAGCTGTCGGGTCTGGGAGTACCCATGAACCAAAGTAAGTGGACCATCTTTAGTTTCTTGATCCAACAAATCTGCTTTAAATCGGTGGTGAGGTTCCCAATTCGGTCTGCTCGGATGATAAAGTACCTCGGTCCATGATTCCAAAAGTGATCTCTACCCCATCCTCTTTGGATACGACGAGAGGGATGAGGGAGGGATAACTTTTCGAGTCTCTGCACTATGGTATTGCAGAATTTAAAATTTGAAGAGCGACACGCTGTTTGGAAGACGCACTAGAAGACTATGGAATAAGCATCTTCCTCTTTCTATAATCATTCAATTATTCTAGTAAATTATTTTGTCATGCAGCATTATGTTAGGTAAAACATACAATCCAAAACAATCTTAAATAACAAATCCTAAGAACTAAGATCGGCTCTGATACCAATTGTAAGGTTCCCCCCATACTAAATAGGGAAAACTTTAAGATAGTCTACTAGATCTAACAAGAGAAAAATTTCCTACACGTCGACACCTCGACCATATAAAGATGCGAAGATACGACTAATAGGTAAGACCTAGTTCTATCTCGCAGGGGGAACGTGGTCTCCTAAATGATTCTTAAAATCAAATCACACATAGAGTGATTGACCTTAACTTGGGCAACCTGTATTCTTGATTCTTAGAAACAACATGTTTTTCCCCATCTATGCGAGGCACAATCGCTGGCCTAATCCTCTAGAGTAGGGTTGCCAGGGATCTACTTACCTAACGTAGAGCTTTCAGTTAATTCTGTTGGAAAGCTACCCAACTAATTGGGTCCACTCGTCCATAGGATGGTGCTATCATGGCATTCCATCCTCCCACTTTCCACCCAACTCATGCATCAATTTTGTTTTCTAATTAGTCCTACCATGCTGTGTGAACAAGTTCCTTAATTAATGACCTTACACAGTGTTTGTTTAAATAGCCCTTAACAATGATACAACAATACTAGCAAACAAGGGACTTAATAAAAAATAAATATAATATTCAACTCTATCCATAGCTAGATTTAGGCTATCTTATTCCTTTACTTTATTCTGCGCCAATGATCTAGAATTCGACCTTTTAGCATCTATAGACTGGGCAATCCCTACGGGACCATACACCTCATCGTTTGGTAGCTAGTAGCAAAGGACTCAAGTTGGCTTGTCGCCCTCTCACGCTCCATTTCTTGATCATCCCGCTCCTCGGAGAGATGTCTATATGCTAGGGTGGGCTTATTGATTGCACTAGCCTGCACCCGTAGAACTAGGCAGCATTCATAACACTTGCCTAAACTAGTGAGTCTCATCTTCCTAATGGTAGGAGGGATACCTTGGGCCGACTTTGGGCCTCGCTAATGTCACCGCTCGGCTACACAAGTAAAAAAATAGAATTAGCACTAAGGCAGGGAGAAGATGTACCTGTACTTTAACTTAATCAAGATAACAATACAATTGCTTAACTAAACCATAGGATATGAAAAACATCATCTTCTCGAGAAAGCAACAATTTCACAAGAATTTTGGTATTTCAAAGCAAAGAAAAGTAGCACCTTCTTTGTTGCGTAATTAATGCTAACATTAAAAGTAAATAAAAAAACCTCTTTTAAACAATTATTAATCTAACTTGGCCATTAGTTTCATGTGGGATTCCCAAGGGGAGAGTTGGGACCACATCCGGGGCATTCCCTCTAGGGTCTTTATTATGCACGCTTCTCGAGGCAGTATTTTGGCATCTTCAAGGAGGTGCCATTCTTTCCACCTTTTCGTAGCCCACACCATCTCGCGAACTGAATGCTTTGATCGGATCGCAAATCGGAGTTTGTTTGCTCACTTAAACCTATTCTGTGGTGGGAACCACCTCTAAGAGCCAAAGTGTGCTTACTAAAGTCACCGTTAAGGGGGGAGGGGAAAAGGTGTCCTTAAACTGGAATTTGGGGCAAAAGCCTACACTTAGAGGGAGAGAAGGGGAGTTTCTTGATTAAGTCTATTCACACCGCCGAGGGGCGGGGGAGGGCAACTAAGGAAACCCTCTCCTCAACACAAGGGTGAGATTGTTGAAAAAAACTCTGCAGAGCCTACTTGGAGATGGGCTGAAAAGGGCTTGCTAGGAGAGGGGCTGCAGAGGGCTATTGGGTACAGTTGTGCACAGAGTGTTGGGTGACTGTCGAGTACAGTCTTTGTATATAGAGTGTCGAGTACGGGAAGTGCAGGGTGTCGAGGTACCAGCCATGAGGGAGCTGGTATGGGGGGTTATATAGGGGCTGGTATAGGTACGCGTACAGGGAAAGGGAGAGCAAAGCGGGATGCAAAGGATGGTGTACGATGAAAGTACACTAGTTTGTGGGAAAGGGACGACTGCATGAGTCTAGGGAAAGGGACGGTACGGTGCTTGTACGCGGGCAAAAGGCGAGATAGGCATGTATCTTCTAGGTTAATGGTCACATGGGTGTCCATGTGGCGGCCAATGGGAACTGTACGCTGGGGCGGTCGACCTTTGGTCCCTGCACGGTTGTTGTACGGGCACCCGGGTATGTGTACGATATCTTTTTGGGGCGGGGACCCCTTTTTGGGACTCTGGCCCCTCGATATGCATGCTGGTGTGCCCAATGGCTGTGAAGTTTTTTTTTAGCAAAATTGTCCGGGGTATTCCCTGGTCATAGGGGGCAGTCCGTTCGTCAATCGGACACCCGGACATGCATTGATTAAGGTCGGAAGTTTACCATACTTTAACTAAAAATAATTAAAAATCTTTATAAAGGCTTATTCCGGTGTCCGGTTTGAGGGCTGTAAAATTCATTCCAGAGTTGGACTTATAATTTTAAGATTCTAAATGGAAATAGCTCAATTATTAAAATTGATGATTTTTACACTATAAAAAGACGATAAATTCAACTATCAAATAGACTTATATTATTATTGAAGATGGGCATGTTACAGAGAAGATCCATTCCATTACCTATCTAGAGGTACTTTTCCAAATCCCACTGGACAACCCAAGTGCCTAAAGACTTCTCATCCGTGCACAACTTGATAGCCCTAGAGCTATGTAACTCAAAAGCATTACCCTTTAGTAGTATTACATTTAGAGCTAGAGGCATTAGCAAAACATTGAATAATATTCAGAGTCCTTCTCATTGAAAACCATTGAATAACTAACTAACTATGCTCTCCCATTTTCAAACTAGAGATATCTCCTCCATGAGCTACCTTCTTTGAAGTAAGAATTAGGGGAGGTAAGGCCAGAACCAATGAGACATGCTTTGGTAAGGCTAAGGCAAAATCTTGATTTGAACATATTTGACACCACTCTAGGGGACTAGCCTAGGGCGGCTTAGCTCCATCCATCCATCCATTCCAAGGTATTGGGATCACCCAATATTTCTCAATGTTGATTAGGAGGTCACACTTCAAAAAACATATAGTTTTAGAGTCATTGGATGTGTTTAGTTATTGTGTTTGATTATGATTTGAGCTTTATTTACATTAGGACATTCTAGTTTCATCTATCAAAAGGAAAAAACCTTGATTTCATTGGTAATTTACTGAAATTGGTGTCCAATAGGCTTAGATTTCATTTATTTGAGCCAAGGAATAGCTTAATAATTCTGATTTACAAGTAGCCACTTTGAAAACATGAGCATTAAGCTCCATTAGGGTGGATTAGAGTGGGATAGTGAATTGTGTTCATGAATTTTATAAATTTTCATATTTTTTAAATGCATTGTTTGAGTGGATAGCTTAGAAGTATGTAAATCCATCCCAACACAATCCAAAAACACTTAATTACTTGTTTGAGTGGGTAGCTTAGAAGCATGTAAGTCCATTAAAAAACAATCCAAAACACTTAATTACTTGCATAGTAACCATTTACTAGGATTAGGACCATTAATCACACCCCATCAAGTATAAAACATCTCAAACACCACCAAAAACCAACTATGGGGGGTAGGGGATGTGAGCCCATATAGTCTCGCACAAAAACATGAGTTTATAGATGCGAGCATCACACATGTGAGCTATGATCCTAGACACATAAGCATGTCTAGGATCACATGAGCCATGATCCTAGACATGTCAGCCATGATCCTAGACATGTCAACCATAATCCTAGACACATGAGCCTATAGACATGATCCTCAAGACATGAGTCTAGAGAAAGGTATACCTAACATTATACTAACCAATTATTACTGCCTTGAAGACTACTCATTTCCTTGTAAGATTTTCCCATCATGCAACCTATACGAGCTAAAAATTCCAAGTAAAATTCTTATCCATGCCCTAGGTAAAATTCTTATCTATGGCCTAGGTAGGCTTATTTCATTTAAAAAAAAGTACGTAAGTTGAGTTCATACAAAAAAAACATGAACCTATAAATATGAGTCTAGAGGCATGAACATGGACATGTGAGCCTATAGATCCAGAGGCATGAACCTAGATATGTGAACCTGCACACATGAGCCAGTAGACGTGAGTCTAGAGGTTTGAACTTGGGCACTTGAGCCTACAGATGCAAGCTTAGCGTATCTTAAACCATTTTCATACTTGCATGAGAAGCACTAAGGATCTTTGATGCAATCTCGATTAATTATTAGAAATAATAATATAGTTGATTGTAGTGCATCAAACCACACTTCCTTAACTCCACTAAGCCTTTAATCCTAGAAACTAGCACTACTCAGTAAAGTGCTCCTCCTATTAAGAAGGCTCCTTTAGATCCACCTCAAGAGAGGAATTTTGGGAATAAATCAGCCAACGAAACACATACATGAGCGAAGGAACAACATTACACCTAAAAACATGAGCTACAAACAATCCTCCAAGCCTCAGATCCAACTAGCTTTGTATAAAAAACACCATAAGTTTTATGAAGAAGGTGTAAATCACACTATCTTTGGGCAAAGTTCTAATGCCGAACCACGAACCCCAAGTCCGCCGATGCCACAATGTGTTGACGTGAGCTAGGTTTATCCCAAGATGACCATAACTAATAAGCATCCAAACAACTATAGTTCACAACAACAAATGGGACATGTCTCTCTTGTGTTGTGCCATTTAGGGGTAAGTGTTCCATGGTTTATCCCAAGCTGACCTTAACTAATAAGCATACAATCAACTATAGTCCACAACAACAAATGGGACATGTCTCTCTTGTGTTGTACCATTAGGGGTAGTAATAATTGGTTAGTATAATGTTAGGTATACCTTACTCTAGACATGAGCCTAGAGACACTAGTCTAGAGTAAGGTATACCTAACATTATACTCTAGACACTAGTCTAGAGTAAGGTATACCTAACATTATACTAACCAATCATTACTCCCTTGAAGGCTACTCATGTCCTTGTAAGATTTTCCCATCATGCAACCTATACGAGCTACAAATTCCAAGTAAAATTCTTATCCATGCCCTAAGTAAAATTCTTATCTATGCTCTAGGTAGGCTTATTTCATTTAAAAAAAGTACGTAAGTCGAGTTCATACAAAAAAGACGTGAACCTATAAATATGAGTCTAGAGGCATGAACATGGACACGTGAGCCTATAGATCGAGAGGCATGAACCTAGATATGTGAACCTGCACACATGAGCCGGTAGACGTGAGTCTACAGGTTTGAACTTGGGCACTTGAGCCTATAGATGTGAGCTTAGCGTATCTTCCATGGTTTATCCCAAAAGCTGACTATAACTAATAAGCATCCAAACAACTATAGTTCACAACAACAAATGGGACATGTCTCTCTTGTGTTGTATCGTTAGGGGTAGTAATAATTGGTTAGCATAATGTTAGGTATACCTTACTCTAGACATGAGCCTGGAGACACGAGTCTAGATTAAGGTATACCTAGCATTATACTAACCAATTATTAGTGCCTTGAACTGTTCCATAATATACCAATAGCAAGCACACACAATGTAAGCATGAGTCTTGCTCTCCATAGGAGTACCTTTACCATGGAAAGAAAGGGATCCATGAGATCATTCTCATAACATCCTTAGTCGCAGTAAGCCTACAACCTCAAAGCTAGGCTAGTGGAGGATAAATGAAAACTATATAGCCTAAACCCATAGGGTAAGGTATCCCATGCCCTGAAACAGAGAGATTCATGTGGCCACCTCCTTACGTTCCCTCACCACATGAATACATAAAAGATGTGCTAAGGATATCATTTGGAATGGGGAGGTGGGTTGTAACCAACATAGCACGAGACTTAGAGTTAGGCAAAACCATGCCAATCCACATCTCAAGGATGATGACCAAATCTAATAGAATGGGAGATCCCATTCTATTTGGAATGGGGAGGTGGGTTGTAACCAACATATCATTTGGAATGGGGAGGTGGGTTGTAACCAACATAGCACGAGACTTAGAGTTAGGCAAAACCATGCCAATCCACATCTCAAGGATGATGACCAAATTTAATAGAATGGGAGATCCCATTCTTAGTACATAGCAAAGTTTGATCAAATTTGTTGGGCCATAAGGGGATGGATTGATGATCTCACCAAGATTTGTTCATTTGGACTTTACCTTGAAGAAGGCCAGTGGTTTAAATCTCTAAACCCACTTGAAAAGACCAGCTCTATAGGGTCTTGAGACAAACTTTTACTGTGGGATTCTTGCCTAGCGGAGCCAGATGGATCCCCATTGCAAAAATATATAACCTTAAAGAGGAGGAGGGATAAACAATGCAGGATTACATTGCTAGAACCAAGTATCTCTATATGAGATGCAGCACCTATGAAAGACTAGATGATTTATTATTCATTGATTAATTTATGATTAGTCTTAAGAGTAAGAGGCTTTGCGACCATCTCATATAGAGATGGTCGTGAAGCCTCTTGCTCTTAAGACTAATCATAAATCAATCTAGGATTACATTGCTAGAATCAAGTATCTAGCACCAATGAAAGACTAGACGATTTATTGCTCATTGATTGATTGATTTATGATTAGTCTTAAGAGAAAGAGGCTTCATGACCATATCTACAGGTTAAGGCACTACATATTCAATGAGTGCTACCCACATGAGGTAATAGACATGGTAGATAATCTACAAGACAAGGATGTAGAAGTCATGCACTGAATGAAGAGATAGGGGATGCATCATCTAAAGCTTCATTTGCCAAGGGTGCCCAACTAGCACTAGCTAGATTCCTAGTCAAGGAAGTGAGCATGGATGAGTTGGTAGAGAATCTACGCAACCGTTTAGGCTAGTAGTGTAGGGCTAGTCCCAAGACCCAGCCCGGACACCTCAAGTAAGACACCCACACATGTTCCCACAAAGAGATATGGTTTGGTGCATAATTTGTCATCAAAATCATACAAGTATAGAGTGTCCGATGTAGTGTCTTAGATAATACCAATTTTTTTACGCATTTGCTAGCATCGGATGACATAGGTCATTGTTGATACTACCAAGGAGACCGAATAAGGTGGAATCTAGCACCATGATAGACACTCCATGCTAAGGCAATCATCAGACTTGCTAGCCCCACACCAGTCACTCCCCCTCTCACAATAGGCATAAGATCCAATAGTTCTGCCTACCTATCAAAACCCCTTACTACAAGTTATGTATAGAACCCCCTAGTTTCTATATCCACCTTTGGTACTACCACCTCAACTGGTTCCTCCAAGTACCATGCTAGTACTACACACAACAATACGTAGTGACCCTACCTACAACGATAGAAAACCAAGAACAACAGAGCTATGAGTCTTATGACCAACAAGACCCATGTGAGTAGCTATAGGTATATCTTGAACACGCTTCACCTATAGACTATGCCTCTTTGTCCAAAGGCATGGTGCACCAAAGAGCGAGAGATCTTAGCAATGTGGTGCGTAGACCATTGATGTAATGCTTTTAATGTAAAGGCCCACATTGTATTACAGAGTGCCCTCACAAAGACCCTACACCAAGTTCTCTAAGAACTCCAAATCCCATGCTGAATCCCAATGTAATTCTTTACGAAGGCACATAATATAAGTACAGATTTGACCATGCTCATTTACAAGGATTGTCTCAACAGAGTAACAATCACCCATGTGGCATAAGCATCTACTAGCACTTCAATGAGCCTTAACTTGTTAAGCATATAGGAAGGACTTATTTATAGAGTTCCCCTTAATGCCATCATAAGGCTCCAAGACAAGACAAGGGTGGTAGCTAAAGGAACATCCAAGTCCACACCAATAAGTAGAAAGCCCAAACTTCAACTTCAACCATAAAGATCTAGAGACACAAGCCCCAAAGGCTATAGTATCCCCTAAAAAGGCTTATAAACCAAAACTAGAGGTCCAAGAGAACAAGACCTTAAAGGGAACGTATAAACACAACACGATCACATGTCAAGGGAAATGACATTATGACCATTTGAGAGCTCTAAGGGTGCTTGCTTTGAAGTTGAAGACTCATCCCATGGGTGAGGCAATCTCACCAATAAGTCTGACACAAGTGTCCAACAAGTTGTTGGATAGTAAAGGTGAGAACCAAGACTACCATACCAATCTCACCAATGAATCTAACACAACTGTCCAATGTTGCAACAAGTTGTTGGATAGTGAAGATGAAAACCAATCTCACTAATGAGCCTAACATAACTATCCAATATTATAACAAGTTATTGGATAGTGAAGATGAGAACAAAGACTATGAACATCTCTCGAAGCATAATGACTCTAAGGATTGGGTCCATGTCTTAGCAACTATAGACACTTTTCCACAAAATATTGGAACAAGATTTGTATAACTAGACGGGATGGAAATCACCTCCCTTTTCATGCTCAATGTAGCTTCCATTTTGGGAGCTAACAAAACAACACCTTCAAACTAAGAATAGCTATTAATTCTTCTAGCAAGGACTCCTTTGAATAAGGATCAACTTTTGCATTTCCCAAAATCACCCAACCAAGAAGGAGAAAACGACATAAAAAGCCCAAGAAGTATTTTCTCCCCACCATGGAGATGGATCTTCACTAGCTTTGTTATGTTAAGGCCATAGCTTCATATGAAACCAACACAGTGGGAAACTGACCTAAACAAGGTCACCATTTAGACCAAGAGAGCAATCTATAAAAGTGAGGAGGAGCCCACAAGGTTTGAGCAAACAAAGCTCTGCTGAGCTACTAGAGGCACACTCAATAAGGTCAAGGCTGAGACAAAGAAGGAAATGAAACTCAAAGAACTCCTTGTTGAGCCTTAAAAGGAATATCTAAGGCAAGTTATCAAGTACTTTAAGTCCTTATTGGTACACATGTTGAGAAGGCTCAAAGAAGCCAGAGTAAAGAGCCCCATTCTTCATATGATGGCCCCATCAAGGTCAAGGAAGTAAATCTTGCTGGCTCAAGTGAGGAAACCATATTGCCAAGGACCTCAGCCCTGAGTAGGAAGGAGAATTAATAGCCTTGCTCAAGAAATTTTAGGATGTGTTTCACCTAGAAATACATTGACATGAAGGGAATTCCTTTGGAAGTGGTGAAACACACCATCACTCTCCATTCCTTGACCTTGATGGCCCAAGTGAGGAACCTAAATCAATGTTTATTGCCAACAAGGACCTCACTCTTGAGTAGGAAGGAGAATTAATAGCCTTGCTCAATAAAGTTTAGGATGTGTTTCACCTAGAAATACAGTGACATGAAGGGAATTCCTTTAGAAGTGATGAAACACACCATCCCTCTCCATCCAAATAGAGAGCTTATCACATGAATCCCAAGTACAATCAAATGTTTAAATAAGAGCTAGACAAGATCATCGATATAGGATTTGTGTACAAGATCGAGCACACCAAGTGGGTGTTGCCACCATATAGTGAGATTAGTCCCAAAAAGAACAGAAAGCTTGGAGTGTGTATTAACATCAAAAAGGTTAATGTTACCATAGTTTGTAATCAATACTCCTTGTATTACACCTAGAAAGAGTTAGCAAAGGAATCTTAACTCTCTCCTATCATGAAAAGCACATATAGACTTATTTATAATCTATAATCAAAATCCGTACTGTTACAAACACTATAACCTAAATCCTCATATTCACTATAACCTAAATCCTCATATTCACTACTTTGGTGCACATACACATCTTTATTTAGCAATCTCAAGAATGCTTTAATGGGGCTCTAACCCATCTTAAAAATTAAGGTTCTTGATTGAACCAATGGAGAAAATTTTAATAATTTCCAACTCAATTGCCACTTCAACTTACACATGGCGCCACCACATGGCACCTTGAAGAACAAAACAATTAACAAGAAGGAAGCATAGAGAGGCCATGAAATGTCACATGGCTTCTTTAGATTTACTTAGTTATATGATATAAAGATTTACTTAGTTATATGATATAAAGATTTTCAAATTACATGGTTGTATGATTGAAGATCACTCTGCTTTATAACATGTACTATATGTTCACCTTTGCATTTCCCATATGTGCAATGAAAAGGCCCTATATATGGGTCATGGCATGGGCTAGTGCTATTCTTCTTTTCTCAAATTCAATTCCCTCGAGTAAAAGCATATGAGCTTGAAGTGTCCTTAGAGGAGTCGTTAGTAGCCCTCTCACCATTAGCACGATGATGGGCATCAAATGCATCACTAGCACGATGGGCATCAAATGCATCACTAGCATGACGGGCATCACATGTATGAACGGGAGAGGAAGGGCATGCACACCAAGGCATGATGACATTAAGGAGATTTTGCTCATTCTCTATATATGGAAAAAAGATCATTCACTAAATAATTCCCTAGATATAAGTGAGCGTATCTAGGAAAAGTGTAAACTAGGGAAAATGAAACACTTTCCTAGATAGGCTAATTAGGAAATACAATACATCAACTTCTCTACATACGAAAATTTGCCTACCTACATAGGGAAATTTTTTCCTATGTAGGCAAATTAAATTTTCCTACATAGGAATTTTTTCCCTATGTACGTACGTTTTTCTATATATAAAATTTTTCCTATGTAGGTAAATTTTCCTATATCAAGAAGTTAAGGCATTGTATTTCCTAGTTATCCTATCTAGGAAAGTGTTTCGTTTTCCCTAGTTTGCACTTTTCCTAGATATCCTTCTTTGTAAGTAAGAAATTATATAGTGAATACATTGTGTCTCTATGTAGGAAACGCTTAGAAGCTTACCTTCTAAATAGTTCTATGAATCATGTTAATTAATATATTTCATCTACTTATAAAATGTTATAGATTAAGTAGTTCTATAAAATATTACAAAAAGTAAATCTCTTTATCTATCAAATTATAAGTAATAAATGCTTTGCATATTTAAAAAGAGAGCCAAAAGAGGTCCATATACACCATGTTTTTATAAATAATACTTCAAGAATATATAAATCTCATGGGATTATATCCACATATTCTAAACTAATAGGTGTGAATTGTGCATTGAATTTGACTTTCTTATTGGCAATAAGCTAATGCACAATGTCACGAATAATAATGTGACTCCTAGGATTTTTTGTATCCTTGCTTTGGGTAGTTTCTGAAACCACTATTCTCTTTATTTAGATTGCCATATTATGTACTCTTGAGAGAAGAGTAGATTATATGAACTCCCATGTACTTGAATAAGATTGTCTCCATATCCTCCTCTGAAATGTGGCTTACTCACATTCATGATATATATATATATAATTTTAAAGCATATTGAATTTACCTAAATAAGAATATTAAAACTAATAAACTTAAAAATTATATAATTCTTTAATGTAATATCAATTACAAAGAGAGAAAAAAATAAGGATTACAAAGAGCTAGTAGAAAACTTGTGTAAGTTTTGCATTACCTTTCTCTTTCTTTGACTTTTTCTTGAAACCCCATTTGTATACTTGGCCAAATTCAACATTGGATCCTACATATATAGCAAAATCTTAGAAGGAATTTTGAGGACACATCAGATATACACAGAAAAAACTCCACCAAACCTTGTTTTCACTTGACATATATACTCTTGCTTCTTGATTTCTTATGGCTCTCACTCTTTTCGATGTGTCATGATGTAGTAGCTCATTAAATGTCAAACAATTATTCTCCTCCATTGTTATATTATAAGAATTCTAATTTATAAGAGTCTATTGAAATAATATATACTTTAAAAATAATAGTTTTAAACTTAAATTATTATATGGACTAAGAGAAACACACCTCATCAGACATATAATGTTGCAGCCTTGTTGTCACCCTTTGAAGGTATTGTCCCAAATATAAAGTTATGGATATCTATATAAAATAGTATACATTTAATACAATACCAAAAGAAATCTTACTTAGAATAAAATAACTTATATAATATACTTACATTATCTATCTAGGTTGACTCTTTTCTATCACATCAAAATAGGGAGTGCTAGCTTGAAGATCAAAGTTTGTCTACAAAGCTCACATTAGTAATAAAATATTTCAAACAAAGCATTCAAAACATGTAACATTGGATAAGTTACTATGCATGATTCAAAGAAATAAACATTACACATTCTTCTTGTGGTACATCATTATAGCTCTTACCTCTTCACAAGAATGAATATCTGCTTGAAGATTGACTGTTGGCTTTAAGACCTTGACATTGTAAATAACATAAAAGTTAAAACTAACCCTTATAAATATATATTACAACACTGAAAACCCTGAACTTTCTCTCCTCTCCACTCTTCTGTTGAAAAACAAGCTTTTCTTTTCCCTTCTTCTCTTTTCTTACCACCATGGCCTCTTCCAGTAATGTGAGAAGACCTAGGGAGAAGGTGGAAGAGCTTATGCTGCATAACACAAGAGATGAGAATGGAGTTTGGGCTCTAACAAGATTCAGGGTTGGGGCTTGGGTCTACATGCAACCAAGCTCTAGGGGACCACATCGAGTGCGTCAACTGGGGAATATGATACATCATTGGAAGGGGCAGCTACAAGGCTTCAAGCATACTAAGAAGGAAGGACTGGTTGCCATAGTGCAACATGTGTATACCCTTGGAGACCTATACATTCAAGGAAAACGACCAAGGTTTCATTCAAATTGTCAGTGTAACATAAACACAGCTTTAACAACATGCTCATATTGGATTTTTTGTTTCAAATTTTCTTATGATTCTCCATTTTCTTCTCTCTGTAGATATTTTTCCCTCTAATTATGTTGAGGAACAACCACTCCAAAGCCTCACTGGAGTTTTCTATGCTATGCATGCATCCATTGGAGAGGCAATGTTTGTATCTCAAAGCCCAAGTGATCTTGTATAGAACAATATCTTTTTCTTTTCTCACTCATATTTTGTGATAAAAAAACCAAGTTTATTTGGCAAGCCAGAAGAGATCCCCAACCCCTCTCTTAACAATCCCGAATGGCCCAAACCTGATGCTTGGACCATCTTATGCTTAAAGTTTAAGATGGTAAGTGATCAAGACATCACTCAAGTTTTCAAAGGCATCTAGGTTAGTAGGGCTAAATTGGTTTTGTCCTTTACATGTTTTTGTGCACATGTTCAATTCCATGCCAATGCACCAAACAAAAACAATGCATATTTGTAAGGAGGTACGGTCTGACCTCATTCAAGGATTACTAGGAGAGGGTTGGGAGGTTAATGAGGGGTCACATCAAGGTGATATGTACAAGTGCAATGTAGTAGATTCTATAGTGTCTTTCAGGTTCTTGAAGGCACGCTCTATTTTGTACGTGTTTGCACTACCAAAGATGGATGCAAAAGCACGGGACATGGATCCCACTTCAAGCCGCCTCAGAAGAAGAAATTATGCCTATTGAGGTAGCTATGATGATGCAAAATGGATGGATTGAGCGAGTGGCAGCAAGCAAGCATTGGAGCCTAGCAGACCTGCATGAACACTTTAGCATCATGGGCTTTGACGATGTGGAAGAGTCAAGTTTCAAGTTGATGAGAAGAAAGGTATATCTGGTTCTACATGTCTAGAGTTATCCCTTACACTTTCTAGTTGTTGTGCCACTTTCTATATTTTTACAGATTGGGAAGCGTAAGGAGGGGACAACCATGGTCTCAGAATCATGGCAAATGGGGGACCTTGAATTTTCAATAGTAAGGTGCATAGCCCTACCAACACATAGTAGGCATGTGGAAGAGCTTGAAATAGGGGGCAAAAAATGAAGACATTATAACAATTTTAGATTAGATAACATGCTTGTAATTTTGTAGCAGGCTCTTTTTTAACCAATCTTTATTTAATTGAAACCTTAATATTTTTGCAAACTATAATTTTTTTGTCTAGCGGTCTAGTGTGAAAAGGCCAAACTTTAAATTTTAACTATAAATAGCCAAAGGTGCCTTCTTTCTCATTTTCATGCGATAGAAACCAAGCACGAGCTCACACTATCTCTTTGCATTCACATGGCTACCCACTTTGACAACTTTTGTGAGTTCCTCTCCACCACCCCGTGGGCGGGCAAGAGCGAGCTCTTTGTCATGTTCTCTTGTGAAGTTGACTTTGAAAAGTCGCTTGCCCTTGCGTCCCAACATTATGAGACACAGATTGCATACATGGAGCAATACTTGGCTCCCCATTCCATCTCCTTTCCCCATTGCCTTAATGATCGATGGGTGCCTGTTGAGTTGCTTAAGTACATTCAACAATATGCCCGCCCCTACATCCAGCGCCTTGAATGCTTCATCGACATCTGCATCCCCGCAGGAGCTTATTGTACCTTCAATAAACAGGAGGTGAAGAGGTTGGGGAAGGGCAATTTAGGAACTAGGTTCCTCTTGTGGCTCGCCACTTTTGCGTTCCTCATCACATCGAGATGAGGATTTGGATGAGGAGGTAGAGATGCCTGCATTGCAGTTGGCAGGGTATTTGAGGGATGACAAGGAAGGCAGTAGGAACGAGTGCTGGTGTAGAAGAGCAGCTTGCATCAGAGCACTTTTCAGAGGGTACACAATCTGTAGCTGAACAGCCCACTATAGTAGAAGATGCGGGGCCATCTTCCCCACACGAGGAGAGCAAGGTGCTGCCAGAGCTTGAGATCAATCTCTTGAGCACCATTGTGGTGGAAGGTGAAGAATACTTATTTCTTCATGACCTTGAAAAGACAGCTGGCTTGAGAATGGATGAATGCTTGGGCATTATATGCACGTGAGGTGGACCTTGATACGTCCAACCTCGGTCCTCACCTAGATAGTGCTATATTACCCCTTGGAGAATCTATCGCAGAGACAATTGCTTTGGTCAAGGAAAGTGTGGTTGAGAACACAGAGCAAGCCCTAGTTCCAGAGGAGGAATTCACAACCTTACAAGACAAGCTAGAGGCTGAAAAGGATACCCTTGCTGCTGCTGGAGTAATGGAGGAGACCAAAGCACCAAAAAAGGATGAGGCTAAGTCCTCGATTGACCTCTCCGCCCCCACCAGCACTTTGGCAAAAGAAGACATTGAGCAAGAGGTAATAATCGACCTTTTACAACCTAGAAACATTTGTAATTATGTATAGGAAAATATTTTGATTTTTCCTTTGATTTCAGAGGGTGGTTGAAATTGACACACTTGCTGTGGGAGAGGCGGCAGTAGCAGAGACCAGGCAAAGGTCCATGGACATGATGCTGCGTTGGCCCACTATCTTGGTCATGGCATATCGCCATTATCCACAGGGACTATGCCCCTCAATTTGCCTTCACTCTCTTCTTTTTGAAATCCCTCTCTAAGGTGCTATGTGTAGCCTCTATGGCGGCACAGAGCACCAAATGTATAGTTTTGATTAAAAAATTCCTTGCCTTCGATGTTTTTGGTTCTAGATTTAGGGGTAAGCTTCTTGCTCGTATAGGTACAGCCAAAAGCATAGGCATAGAGGATCCTCAAGAATAGCCCAATCACTCATTGAGCACACTCTGCCCAATAACAAGAGAAGGAATCTCAATATTGTAAGAAAGCTTTTGTAAAGATGATGTATCACTTCTTATTATGAATACAATACAATTTTTGCAAACTTATTTTCATCAAGTATATCATTGTTTTTTCTAGTTTGTACCATCAATGTTTTTGTAAATGCATCAGAAATGACCTTGGGAGCCTGGGGGAGTAGTGCCAGAACAGTGCGAATTTTGAGCCTGCACTGCTGATGTAGAGCCCAAATTCGCACTGTTTTGGCATAGCTTCCCCTGCCCTTCAGCAGGGGCAATTTTGATGCATTGGATGACAAATAATGTATTTTTATACATGATTAAAGGTATTTTTATCTTGTAAATTACTGTTTCTCGTAAATGATCAATGTACTCAACTTGATTATAAATGCATCAGAAATGATTCTGAGTGGCTGGGGGAGCAGTGCCACAACAGTGCAAATTTTGAGCATTGCTGTAGAGTCCAAATTCGCACTGTTCTGGCATAGCTTCCTAGTCCTCCAGGAGCAATTCTGATGCATTGGATGACAAACAATGTAATTTTACACATGATTAAAGCTATTTTTATCTTATAAACTATTGTTTCTCACAATTAGTGTACTCAACTTGATTATAAATGCATCAGAAATGATCCTGAGTGGCTGGGCGAGCAGTGCCAGAACAGTGCAAATTTTGAGCCTGCACTGCTACTGCAGAGCCCAAATTCGCACTATTATGGCATAGCTTCCCCAGTCCTCCAGGAGAAATTTTGATGCATTGGATGACAAACAATATAATTTTACACATGATTAAAGCTGTAAAGAATTTTCACTTTTTGGGGCCCACCTAAATACGAGAATGTTTTGTTGATGTGGAAGGGAGATATTTTGGGAGTTAATGAGAAATGAGATTTCAAACTGACAAGAAAGATTCAATTTATAGAGAGTGAAGATAAAAAATTCAATTTATAGAGAGTGAAGATAAAAAATTCAAAAAGTCAGAGAGAAAGTATGAGAAAAGTCAAAAAGTAAGAGAGAGAGTATGAGAATATTCCCTTTAAAAAGTGAAACTAGGGGGTATGACTGATGTGGTAAGGCAAAAAATAGGGGTCATCATAGCCTTTGTCTCCCTTAAGCCCAGCTTTTTAAGCTCTAATCCCTTAAAATTAGGAGGCCCTTTTTTGCCTTATACAATTTATATCTACTAACATTGAGCACTTTGGAGAAATTTAAATGAAAACTCGGCCTCGATGAGTCAATTGTTGCATTATTCATAGGATTTAGCATGCTAGAACTTTTTACAAATAACTCCTCTGAAGACCTTAGCTTCTCTTAATCATGTGTAGGCTACTATATACGCTAAAAAAGAGTGCTTCATAGACCACACCATCATCCTTCCTAGTATTATCATGTAGTTTTTTTAAGGATAGATGAACTAGCAAGCCATTGAATATATCCTTAACATTATCTCATACCACTAGTCTCTACTGGTAGCAATATCTTGCCACATCATTGCATATCCTTTGTTGTTTCTGATCATTGATTGTAGCATTCTCTTGGTACATTTGTGACTTCCTTAATTTGGCTTTCTCTAATTTATCCCTTTCCTTGTTGGTCTCATAATCCTTGACTAAAACTCAAGCACACTTAGTGCAATATGGACCAATACACTTGTGGGAATATTGATGCCCTTGGTTTAACTATATGACTTCTAAATTGCTGTTCTGAGCTAGGCTTGACATTGATCCAACCTGCAAACCAAGAGAGAGAGAGAGAGAGAGAGAGAGAGAGAGAGAGAGAGAGAGAGAGAGAGAGAGAGAGAGAGAGAGAGAGCATGTCGAGCAGATGGTATATTATTTGCAACAAATCTTTATTTTGTAGTTAATAGTCCATACATGCCCATCTTTAATAACTCCCACCTTCTCTCCCACTCTTTAAATTTAAAAAAAAAAGCACTATTTCTAAGCTTGTAAAACAACTAACTATGTCCGGGACAACACTATTTCTCACCTTATCATACTTCTACCCACACACCATTCTATCTAAAGATATTATTCAGCATAGCTAAGCACGATGAGCACCTTGATCATGGACATTAGCACAATCATAGCCCTTTGTACATTTAATCCAAATCCTCTTCTAGCCCACACTTTCTCATATGCAAAGTGTGGGTAGTTATAAAACCTCCATCCATGTGTGTGTGTGTGTGTGTGTGTGAGAGAGAGAGAGAGAGAGAGAGAGAGAGAGAGAGAGAGAGAGAGAGAGAGAGAGAGAGAGAGAGAGAGATCAAATTCCACCACTAGAAAGGAAGACAATAGGGGTATAAGATATAGGAAGTTATAAAAAAGATATGGAAAAAGCAAATTTTAGATGTCATTGAGGGAGGGGAGGTGGGGGAGGATGGTGCTTTTGAGTAGATATTTCTTAAA